>NC_041385.1:77207558-77211339 GCF_002162155.2 Triticum dicoccoides
GCCAGAATCAGCCAAAACTATGATTGTTGATGACCAACACGTAAACGCACCTTGGGGTTCAACAAGCATGCAGATCACATTGTGACCCCAAGACAGTAAGTAATAGTCCACGAAACGGGTCAGAATCGACAAAAACCGCAAGTCATGATGACCGACACGTAAACGCACCCTAGGGTTCGTTAATCGTGGATATTAGTCCGGGTCCCCAAAACAGTGAGTGATAGTCCACGAAATGGGCCAGAAGCGGCCAAAACTGTGAGTGTTGATAACCAGCACATAAGGGCACCTTGGGGTTCTACAAGCATGGAAATCACTTCGGGACCCCAAAACGGTCAGTAATAGTCCATGAAACGGGTCAGAATCGACAAAAACCGCGATTGTTGATGACCGGCACGTAAACGCACCCAGGGTTCGTTAATCATGGAAATCACTCCGGGACCCCAAAAGAGTGAGTAATAGTCCATGAAACGGGCCAGAATCGGCCAAAACTGCGAGTGTTTGTGACCGACACATAAACGCACCCCAAGGTTCGTTAATCGTGGATGTCACTATGAAACCCCAAAACAGTGAGTAATAGTCCACAAAACGGGCCAGAATCGGCCAAAATTGTCAGTGTTGATGACGTAAACGTAAGCGCACCTTGGGGTTCAACAAGCATGGAAATCACTTCGCGACCCCAAAACGGCCAGTAAAAGTCCACGAAACGGGTCAGAATCGACAAAAACCGCGAGTCTTGATGACCGGCATTTAAACGCACCCCAGGGTTCGTTAGTCGTGGAAATCACTCCGGGACCACAAAACAGTGAGTAATAGTCCACAAAACGGCCAGAATCGGCCAAAACTGTGAGTGTTGATGACCTACCCGTAAGCGCTCCTTGGGTTCAACAAGCATGGAAATCACTTGGGCACCCTAAAACGGTGAGTAATAGTCCACGAAATGGGTGAGAATCGACAAAAACAGCGAGTGTTTATGACGGACACGTAAACACACCCGAGGGCTCGTTAATCGTGGAAATCACTCCGGTCCACGAAACGGGCCAGAATCGGCCAAAACTTTGAGTGTTGATGACCGACACGTAAGCGCACCTTGGGGTTCAACAAGCATGGAAATCACTTCGGGACCCCAGAAAGGCCAGTAATAGTCCATGAAACGGACCAGAATTGGCAAAAACTGCGAGTGTTGATGACCGACACTTAAGCGCACAACAGGGTTCGTTAATCGTGGTAGTCACTCTGGGACCCCAAAACAGTGAGTAATAGTCCACCAAACGGGCCAGAATCGGCTAAAACTGTGAGTGTTGATGACCGACACATAAGCACACCTTGGGGTTCAACAAGCATGGAAATCACTCTGTGACCCCAAAACGGTGAGTAATAGTCCATGAAACAGGTTAGAATCGACAAAAACCGCGAGTCTTGATGACCGACACATAAACGCACCCCAGGGTTCGTTAATCGTGGAAATCACTCTGGGACCCCAAAACAGTGAGTAATAGTCCACGAAGCGGCCAGAATCGGCCAAAACTATGAGTGTTGATGACCGACTCGTAAGCGCACCCTGGGGTTCAACAAGCATGGAAATCACTTTGTGACCACAAAACGATGAGTAATAGTCCACGAAACGGATCAAAATCGACAAAAACCGCGAGTGTTGATGACCGACAAGTAAACGCACCCCAGGGTTCGTTAATCGTCGAAATCACTCTGGGCCCCCAAAACAGCGAGTAATAGTCCACGAAACGGGCCAGAATCAGCCAAAACTATGATTGTTGATGACCAACACGTAAACGCACCTTGGGGTTCAACAAGCATGCAGATCACATTGTGACCCCAAGACAGTAAGTAATAGTCCACGAAACGGGTCAGAATCGACAAAAACCGCAAGTCATGATGACCGACACGTAAACGCACCCTAGGGTTCGTTAATCGTGGATATTAGTCCGGGTCCCCAAAACAGTGAGTGATAGTCCACGAAATGGGCCAGAAGCGGCCAAAACTGTGAGTGTTGATAACCAGCACATAAGGGCACCTTGGGGTTCTACAAGCATGGAAATCACTTCGGGACCCCAAAACGGTCAGTAATAGTCCATGAAACGGGTCAGAATCGACAAAAACCGCGATTGTTGATGACCGGCACGTAAACGCACCCAGGGTTCGTTAATCATGGAAATCACTCCGGGACCCCAAAAGAGTGAGTAATAGTCCATGAAACGGGCCAGAATCGGCCAAAACTGCGAGTGTTTGTGACCGACACATAAACGCACCCCAAGGTTCGTTAATCGTGGATGTCACTATGAGACCCCAAAACAGTGAGTAATAGTCCACAAAACGGGCCAGAATCGGCCAAAATTGTCAGTGTTGATGACGTAAACGTAAGCGCACCTTGGGGTTCAACAAGCATGGAAATCACTTCGCGACCCCAAAACGGCTAGTAAAAGTCCACGAAACGGGTCAGAATCGACAAAAACCGCGAGTCTTGATGACCGGCATGTAAACGCACCCCAGGGTTCGTTAATCGTGGAAATCACTCCGGGACCACAAAACAGTGAGTAATAGTCCACAAAACGGCCAGAATCGGCCAAAACTGTGAGTGTTGATGACCTACCCGTAAGCGCTCCTTGGGTTCAACAAGCATGGAAATCACTTGGGCACCCTAAAACGGTGAGTAATAGTCCACGAAATGGGTGAGAATCGACAAAAACAGCGAGTGTTTATGACGGACACGTAAACACACCCGAGGGCTCGTTAATCGTGGAAATCACTCCGGTCCACGAAACGGGCCAGAATCGGCCAAAACTTTGAGTGTTGATGACCGACACGTAAGCGCACCTTGGGGTTCAACAAGCATGGAAATCACTTCGGGACCCCAGAAAGGCCAGTAATAGTCCATGAAACGGACCAGAATTGGCAAAAACTGCGAGTGTTGATGACCGACACTTAAGCGCACAACAGGGTTCGTTAATCGTGGTAGTCACTCTGGGACCCCAAAACAGTGAGTAATAGTCCACCAAACGGGCCAGAATCGGCTAAAACTGTGAGTGTTGATGACCGACACATAAGCACACCTTGGGGTTCAACAAGCATGGAAATCACTCTGTGACCCCAAAACGGTGAGTAATAGTCCATGAAACAGGTTAGAATCGACAAAAACCGCGAGTCTTGATGACCGACACATAAACGCACCCCAGGGTTCGTTAATCGTGGAAATCACTCTGGGACCCCAAAACAGTGAGTAATAGTCCACGAAGCGGCCAGAATCGGCCAAAACTATGAGTGTTGATGACCGACTCGTAAGCGCACCCTGGGGTTCAACAAGCATGGAAATCACTTGGGCACCCTAAAACGGTGAGTAATAGTCCATGAAATGGGTCAGAATCGACAAAAACAGCGAGTGTTTATGACGGACACGTAAACACACCCGAGGGCTCGTTAATCGTGGAAATCACTCCGGTCCACGAAACGGGCCAGAATCGGCCAAAACTTTGAGTGTTGATGACCGACACGTAAGCGCACCTTGGGGTTCAACAAGCATGGAAATCACTTCGGGACCCCAGAAAGGCCAGTAATAGTCCATGAAACGGACCAGAATTGGCAAAAACTGCGAGTGTTGATGACCGACACGTAAGCGCACAACAGGGTTCGTTAATCGTGGTAGTCACTCTGGGACCCCAAAACAGTGAGTAATAGTCCACGAAACGGGCCAGAATCGGCTAAAACTGTGAGTGTTGATGACCGACACATAAGCACACCTTGGGGTTCAACAAGCATGGAAATCACTCTG
>NC_041385.1:77214932-77217539 GCF_002162155.2 Triticum dicoccoides
AGTAAAAGTCCACGAAACGGGTCAGAATCGACAAAAACCGCGAGTCTTGATGACCGGCATGTAAACGCACCCCAGGGTTCGTTAATCGTGGAAATCACTCCGGGACCACAAAACAGTGAGTAATAGTCCACAAAACGGCCAGAATCGGCCAAAACTGTGAGTGTTGATGACCTACCCGTAAGCGCTCCTTGGGTTCAACAAGCATGGAAATCACTTGGGCACCCTAAAACGGTGAGTAATAGTCCACGAAATGGGTCAGAATCGACAAAAACAGCGAGTGTTTATGACGGACACGTAAACACACCCGAGGGCTCGTTAATCGTGGAAATCACTCCGGTCCACGAAACGGGCCAGAATCGGCCAAAACTTTGAGTGTTGATGACCGACACGTAAGTGCACCTTGGGGTTCAACAAGCATGGTAGTCACTTCGGGGCCCCAAAACGGCCAGTAATAGTCCATGAAACGGCCAGAATTGGCCAAAACTATGAGTGTTAATGACCCCCATGTAAGCGCACCTTGGGATTCAACAAGCATGGAAATCACTTCAGCACCCCCAAACGGTGAGTAATAGTCCACGAAATGGGTCAGAATCGACAAAAACCGCGAGTCTTGATGACCGACACGTAAACGCAACCCAGGGTTCGTTAATCGTGGAAATCACTCTGGGCCCGCAAAACAGTGAGTAATAGTCCATAAAACGGGCCAGAATCGGCCAAAACTGTGAGTGTTGATGACCGACACATAAGGGCACCTTGGGGTTCTACAAGTATGGAAATCACTTCGGGACCCCAAAACGTTGAGTAATAGTCCATGAAACGGGTCAGAATCGACAAAAACAGCGAGAGTTGATGACCGGCACATAAACACACCGCAGGGTTCGTTAGTCATGGAAATCACTCTCGGACCCCAAAACAGTGAGTAATAGTCCATGAAACGGGCCAGAATCGGCCAAAACTGCGAGTGTTGATGACCGACACGTAAACGCTCCCCAGTGTTCGTTAATCGTGGAAGTCACTCCGAGACCCCAAAAAAGTGAGTAATAGTCCTCGAAACGGGCTAGAATCGGCCAAAACTATCAGTGTTGATGACCTACACGTACGCGCACCTGGGGTTCAACAAGCATGGAAATTACTTTGTGACGCCAAAATGGCCAGTAAAAGTCCATGAAACAGGTCAGAATCGACAAAAACAACGAGTTTTGATGACCGACACGTAAAGGCACCCCAGGGTTCGATAATCGTGGAAATCACTCCGGGACCCCAAAACAGTGAGTAATAGTCCACGAAACGGCCAGAATGGGCCAAAACTTTTAGTGTTGATGACCTACACGTAAGCGCACCATGGGGTTCAACAAGCATGGAAATCACTTCAACACCCCAAAACGGTGAGTAATAGTCCACGAAACGGGTCAGAATTGACAAAAAATGCGAGTGTTTATGACCGACACGTAAACGCACCCGAGGGCTCGTTAATCGTGGAAATCACTCCGGTCCACGAAACGGGTCGGAATCGGCCAAAACTTTGAGTGTTTATGTCCGATACGTAAGCGCACCTTGGGGTTCAACAAGCATGGAAATTACTTCGGGACCCTAGAAAGGCCAGTAATAGTCCATGAAATGGATCAGAATCGGCCAAAACTGTGAGTGTTGATGCCCGACAGGAAACGCACACCAGGGTTCCTTAATCGTGGAAGTCACTCCGGGACCCCAAAAAGTGAGTGATAGTCCAGGAAACGGGCCAGAATCGGCCAAAACTTTGAGTGTTGATGACCGACACGTAAGCGCACCTTGGGGTTCAACAAGCATGGTAATCACTTCGGGGCCCCAAAACGGCCAGTACTAGTCCATGAAACGGCCAGAATTGGCCAAAAATGTGAGTGTTGACGACCCCCATGAAAGCGCACCTTGGGATTCAACAAGCATGGAAATCACTTCGGCACCCCCAAACGGTGAGCAATAGTCCACGAAACGGGTCAGAATCGACAAAAACCGCGAGTCTTGATGACCGACACGTAAACGCACCCCAGGGTTCGTTAATCATGGAAATCACTCCGGGCCCCCAAAACAGTGAGTAATAGTCCACAAAACGGGCCAGAATCGGCCAAAACTGTGAGTGTTGATGACCGACACATAAGGGCACCTTGGGGTCCTACAAGTATGGAAATCACTTCGGGACCCCAAAACGGTGAGTAATAGTCCAAGAAACGGGTCAGAATCGACAAAAACCGCGAGAGTTGATGACCGGCACATAAACGCACCCCAGGGTTCGTTAGTCATGGAAATCACTCCGGGACCCCAAAACAGTGAGTAATAGTCAATGAAACGGGGCAGAATCGGCCAAAACCGCGAGTGTTGATGATCAACACGTAAACGCACCCCATGGTTCGTTAATCATGGAAGTCACTCCGAGACCCCAAAACAGTGAGTAATAGTCCATGAAATGGGCCAGGATCGGCCAAAACTGTCAATGTTGATGACCTACACGAAAGCCCACCTTGGGGTTGAACAAGCATGGAAATCACTTTGTGACCCCAAAACAGTGAGTAATAGTCCACGAAACTTGTCAGAATCAACAAAAACCGTGAGTCTTGATGACCGACACGTAAA
>NC_041385.1:77219551-77220657 GCF_002162155.2 Triticum dicoccoides
CAGGGTTTGTTAATCAATGAAATCGCTCCGGGCCCCAAAAACAGTGAGTAATAGTCCATGAAATGGGCCAGAATCGGCCAAAACTATGGGTGTTGTTGACCGTCACGTAAGCACACCTTGGGGTTCGACAAGCATGGAAATCACTTCGGGACACCCAAACGGTGAGTAATAGTCCATGAAACGGGTCAGAATGGACAAAAACCGCGAGTGTTGATGACCGACACGTAAACCCACCCCAGGGTTCGTTAATCGTGGAAATCACTCCAGGACCCCAAAACAGTGAGTAATAGTCCATGAAATGGGCCAGGATCGGCCAAAACTGTCAATGTTGATGACCTACACGTAAGCCCACCTTGGGGTTCAACAAGCACAGAAATCACTTTTTGACCCCAAAACAGTGAGTAATAGTCCACGAAACTTGTCAGAATCAACAAAAACTGCGAGTCTTGATGACCGACACGTAAACGCACCCCAGGGTTTGTTAATCAATGAAATCGCTCCAGGCCCCGAAAACAGTGAGTAATAGTCCATGAAATGGGCCAGAATCGGCCAAAACTATGGGTGTTGTTGACCGTCACGTAAGCACACCTTGGGGTTCGACAAGCATGGAAATCACTTCGGGACCACCAAACGGTGAGTAATAGTCCATGAAACGGGTCAGAATCGACAAAAACCGCGAGTGTTGATGACCGACACGTAAACGCACCCCAGGGTTCGTTAATCATGGAAATCACTCCAGGACCCCAAAACAGTGAGTAATAGTCCACGAAACGGGTCAGAATCGACAAAAGCTGCGAGTGTTAATGACCGGCACGTAAACGCACCCCAGGGTTTGTTAATCATTGAAATCACTCCGGGACTCCAAAACAGTGAGTAATAGTCCATGAAACGGGCCAGAATCGGCCAAAACTGTCAGTGTTGATGACCGACACGTAAACACACCTTGGGGTTCAACAAGCATGGAAATCACTTCGGGACGCCAAAACGGTGAGTAATAGTGCATGAAACGGGTCAGAATAGACCAAAACCGCGAGTGTTGATGACCGGCACGTAAACGCACTCCAGGGTTCGTTAATCGTGGAAATCACTCCGGGACCCCAAAACAG
>NC_041385.1:77222143-77222551 GCF_002162155.2 Triticum dicoccoides
CACGAAACTTGTCAGAATCAACAAAAACCGCGAGTCTTGATGACCGACACGTAAACGCACCCCAGGGTTTGTTAATCAATGAAATCGCTCCGGGCCCCGAAAACAGTGAGTAATAGTCCATGAAATGGGCCAGAATCGGCCAAAACTATGGGTGTTGTTGACCGTCACGTAAGCACACCTTGGGGTTCGACAAGCATGGAAATCACTTCGGGACCCGCAAATGTTGAGTAATAGTCCATGAAACGGGTCAGAATCGACAAAAACCGCGATTGTTGATGACCGACACGTAAACGCACCCCAGGTTTCGTTAATCGTGGAAATCACTGTGGGACCCCAAAACAGTGAGTAATAGTCCATGAAACAGGGCAGAATCGGCCAAAACTGCGAGTGTTGATGATCAACACGTAA
>NC_041385.1:77229779-77234791 GCF_002162155.2 Triticum dicoccoides
ACGTAAACGCACTCCAGGGTTCGTTAATCGTGGAAATCACTTCGGGACCCCAAAACAGTGAGCAATAGTCCATGAAACGGGCCAGAATCGGCCAAAACTGTCAGTGTTGATGACCGAGACGTAAGCACACCTTGGTGTTCAACAAGCATGTAAATCACTTCGCGACCCCAAAATGGTGAGTAATAGTGCACGAAACGGGTCAGAATCGACCAAAACCGCGAGTGTTGATGACCGGCACGTAAACGCACCCCAGGTTTCGTTAATCGTAGAAATCACTGTGGGACCCCAAAACAGTGAGTAATAGTCCATGAAACAGGGCAGAATCGGCCAAAACTGCGAGTGTTGATGATCAACACGTAAACGCACCCCAGGGTTCGTTAATCGTGGAAGTCACCCCGAGACCCCAAAACAGTGAGTAATAGTCCATGAAATGGGCCAGGATCGGCCAAAACTGTCAATGTTGATGACCTACACGTAAGCCCACCTTGGGGTTCAACAAGCATGGAAATCACTTTGTGACCCCAAAACAGTGAGTAATAGTCCACGAAACTTGTCAGAATCAACAAAAACCGCGAGTCTTGATGACCGACACGTAAACGCACCCCAGGGTTTGTTAATCAATGAAATCGCTCCGGGCCCCGAAAACAGTGAGTAATAGTCCATGAAATGGGCCAGAATCGGCCAAAACTATGGGTGTTGTTGACCGTCACGTAAGCACACCTTGGGGTTCGACAAGCATGGAAATCACTTCGGGACCACCAAACGGTGAGTAATAGTCCATGAAACGGGTCAGAATCGACAAAAACCGCGAGTGTTGATGACCGACACGTAAACGCACCCCAGGGTTCGTTAATCATGGAAATCACTCCAGGACCCCAAAACAGTGAGTAATAGTCCAGGAAACGGGTCAGAATCGACAAAAACTGCGAGTGTTAATGACCGGCACGTAAACGCACCCCAGGGTTTGTTAATCGTTGAAATCACTCCGGGACTCCAAAACAGTGAGTAATAGTCCATGAAACGGGCCAGAATCGGCCAAAACTGTCAGTGTTGATGACCGACACGTAAACACACCTTGGGGTTCAACAAGCATGGAAATCACTTCGGGACGCCAAAACGGTGAGTAATAGTGCACGAAACGGGTCAGAATCGACCAAAACCGCGAGTGTTGATGACCGGCACGTAAACGCACCCCAGGGTTCGTTAATCGTGGAAATCACTCCGGGACCCCAAAACAGTGAGTAATAGTCCATGAAATGGGCCAGGATCGGCCAAAACTGTCAATGTTGATGACCTACACGTAAGCCCACCTTGGGGTTCAACAAGCATGTAAATCACTTTGTGACCCCAAAGCAGTGAGTAATAGTCCACGAAACTTGTCAGAATCAACAAAAACCGCGAGTCTTGATGACCGACACGTAAACGCACCCCAGGGTTTGTTAATCAATGAAATCGCTCCGGGCCCCAAAAACAGTGAGTAATAGTCCATGAAATGGGCCAGAATCGGCCAAAACTATGGGTGTTGTTGACCGTCACGTAAGCACACCTTGGGGTTCGACAAGCATGGAAATCACTTCGGGACACCCAAACGGTGAGTAATAGTCCATGAAACGGGTCAGAATCGACAAAAACCGCGAGTGTTGATGACCGACACGTAAACCCACCCCAGGGTTCGTTAATCGTGGAAATCACTCCAGGACCCCAAAACAGTGAGTAATAGTCCATGAAATGGGCCAGGATCGGCCAAAACTGTCAATGTTGATGACCTACACGTAAGCCCACCTTGGGGTTCAACAAGCACAGAAATCACTTTTTGACCCCAAAACAGTGAGTAATAGTCCACGAAACTTGTCAGAATCAACAAAAACTGCGAGTCTTGATGACCGACACGTAAACGCACCCCAGGGTTTGTTAATCAATGAAATCGCTCCAGGCCCCGAAAACAGTGAGTAATAGTCCATGAAATGGGCCAGAATCGGCCAAAACTATGGGTGTTGTTGACCGTCACGTAAGCACACCTTGGGGTTCGACAAGCATGGAAATCACTTCGGGACCACCAAACGGTGAGTAATAGTCCATGAAACGGGTCAGAATCGACAAAAACCGCGAGTGTTGATGACCGACACGTAAACGCACCCCAGGGTTCGTTAATCATGGAAATCACTCCAGGACCCCAAAACAGTGAGTAATAGTCCACGAAACGGGTCAGAATCGACAAAAACTGCGAGTGTTAATGACCGGCACGTAAACACACCCCAGGGTTTGTTAATCTTTGAAATCACTCCGGGACTCCAAAACAGTGAGTAATAGTCCATGAAACGGACCAGAATCGGCCAAAACTGTCAGTGTTGATGACCGAGACGTAAGCACACCTTGGTGTTCAACAAGCATGTAAATCACTTCGCGACCCCAAAATGGTGAGTAATAGTGCACGAAACGGGTCAGAATCGACCAAAACCGCGAGTGTTGATGACCGGCACGTAAACGCACCCCAGGGTTCGTTAATCGTGGAAATCACTGTGGGACCCCAAAACAGTGAGTAATAGTCCATGAAACAGGGCAGAATCGGCCAAAACTGCGAGTGTTGATGATCAACACGTAAACGCACCCCAGGGTTCGTTAATCGTGGAAGTCACTCCGAGACCCCAAAACAGTGAGTAATAGTCCATGAAATGGGCCAGGATCGGCCAAAACTGTCAATGTTGATGACCTACACGTAAGCCCACCTTGGATTCAACAAGCATGGAAATCACTTTGTGACCCCAAAACAGTGTGTAATAGTCCACGAAACTTGTCAGAATCAACAAAAACCGCGAGTCTTGATGACCGACACGTAAACGCGCCCCAGGGTTTGTTAATCAATGAAATCGCTCCGGGCCCCAAAAACAGTGAGTAATAGTCCATGAAATGGGCCAGAATCGGCCAAAACTATGGGTGTTGTTGACCGTCACGTAAGCACACCTTGGGGTTCGACAAGCATGGAAATCACTTCAACACCCCAAAACGGTGAGTAATAGTCCATGAAACGGGTCAGAATCGACAAAAACCGCGAGTGTTGATGACCGACACGTAAACCCACCCCAGGGTTCGTTAATCGTGGAAATCACTCCAGGACCCCAAAACAGTGAGTAATAGTCCATGAAATGGGCCAGGATCGGCCAAAACTGTCAATGTTGATGACCTACACGTAAGCCCACCTTGGGGTTCAACAAGCACAGAAATCACTTTTTGACCCCAAAACAGTGAGTAATAGTCCACGAAACTTGTCAGAATCAACAAAAACCGCGAGTCTTGATGACCGACACGTAAACGCACCCCAGGGTTTGTTAATCAATGAAATCGCTCCGGGCCCCGAAAACAGTGAGTAATAGTCCATGAAATGGGCCAGAATCGGCCAAAACTATGGGTGTTGTTGACCGTCACGTAAGCACACCTTGGGGTTCGACAAGCATGGAAATCACTTCGGGACCCGCAAATGTTGAGTAATAGTCCATGAAACGGGTCAGAATCGACAAAAACCGCGATTGTTGATGACCGACACGTAAACGCACCCCAGGTTTCGTTAATCGTGGAAATCACTGTGGGACCCCAAAACAGTGAGTAATAGTCCATGAAACAGGGCAGAATCGGCCAAAACTGCGAGTGTTGATGATCAACACGTAAACGCACCCCAGGGTTCGTTAATCGTGGAAGTCACTCCGAGACCCCAAAACAGTGAGTAATAGTCCATGAAATGGGCCAGGATCGGCCAAAACTGTCAATGTTGATGACCTACACGTAAGCCCACCTTGGGGTTCAACAAGCATGGAAATCACTTTGTGACCCCAAAACAGTGAGTAATAGTCCACGAAACTTGTCAGAATCAACAAAAACCGCGAGTCTTGATGACCGACACGTAAACGCACCCCAGGGTTCGTTAATCATGGAAATCACTCCAGGACCCCAAAACAGTGAGTAATAGTCCATGAAACGAGCCAGAATCGGCCAAAATTGTTAGTGTTGATGACCGACACGTAAGCGCACCTTGTGGTTCAACAATCATGGAAATCACTTCGGGACCCCAAAACAGTGAGTAATAGTCCACGAAGCGGCCAGAATCGGCCAAAACTATGAGTGTTGATGACCGACTCGTAAGCGCACCCTGGGGTTCAACAAGCATGGAAATCACTTTGTGACCACAAAACGATGAGTAATAGTCCACGAAACGGATCAAAATCGACAAAAACCGCGAGTGTTGATGACCGACAAGTAAACGCACCCCAGGGTTCGTTAATCATCGAAATCACTCTGGGCCCCCAAAACAGCGAGTAATAGTCCACGAAACGAGCCAGAATCAGCCAAAACTATGATTGTTGATGACCAACACGTAAACGCACCTTGGGGTTCAACAAGCATGCAGATCACATTGTGACCCCAAGACAGTAAGTAATAGTCCACGAAACGGGTCAGAATCGACAAAAACCGCAAGTCATGATGACCGACACGTAAACGCACCCTAGGGTTCGTTAATCGTGGATATTAGTCCGGGTCCCCAAAACAGTGAGTGATAGTCCACGAAATGGGCCAGAAGCGGCCAAAACTGTGAGTGTTGATAACCAGCACATAAGGGCACCTTGGGGTTCTACAAGCATGGAAATCACTTCGGGACCCCAAAACGGTCAGTAATAGTCCATGAAACGGGTCAGAATCGACAAAAACCGCGATTGTTGATGACCGGCACGTAAACGCACCCAGGGTTCGTTAATCATGGAAATCACTCCGGGACCCCAAAAGAGTGAGTAATAGTCCATGAAACGGGCCAGAATCGGCCAAAACTGCGAGTGTTTGTGACCGACACATAAACGCACCCCAAGGTTCGTTAATCGTGGATGTCACTATGAGACCCCAAAACAGTGAGTAATAGTCCACAAAACGGGCCAGAATCGGCCAAAATTGTCAGTGTTGATGACGTAAACGTAAGCGCACCTTGGGGTTCAACAAGCATGGAAATCACTTCGCGACCCCAAAACGGC
>NC_041385.1:77234801-77235729 GCF_002162155.2 Triticum dicoccoides
GGACCCCAAAACAGTGAGTAATAGTCCACGAAACGGGTCAGAATCGACCAAAACCGCGAGTGTTGATGACCGGCACGTAAACGCACCCCAGGGTTCGTTAATCGTGGAACTCACTCCGGGACCCCAAAACAGTGAGTAATAGTCCATGAAATGGGCTAGAATCGGCCAAAATTGTCAGTGTTGATGACCGACACGTAAGCGCACCTTGGGGTTCAACAAGCATGGAAATCACTACGGGAACCCAAAACGGTGAGTAATAGTCCACGAAACATGTCAGAATCAACAAAAACCGCGAGTGTTGATGACCGACATGTAAACGCACCTTAGGTTTTGTTGATTGTGGAAGCCACTCCGGAACGCTAGTGAGTAATAGTCCACGAAACGGCCAGAATCGGTCAAAACTGTGAGTGTTGATGACCGACACATAAGCGCACCTTGGGGTTCAACAAGCATGGAAATCACTTCGACACCCTAAAACGGTGAGTAATAGTCCATGAAACGGGCCAGAATCGACAAAAACCGCGAGTGTTGATGACCGACACGTAAACCCACCCCAGGGTTCGTTAATCATGGAAATCACTCCAGGACCCCAAAACAGTGAGTAATAGTCCATGAAATGGGCCAGGATCGGCCAAAACTGTCAATGTTGATGACCTACACGTAAGCCCACCTTGGGGTTCAACAAGCACAGAAATCACTTTTTGACCCCAAAACAGTGAGTAATAGTCCACGAAACTTGTCAGAATCAACAAAAACCGCGAGTCTTGATGACCAACACGTAAACGCACCCCAGGGTTTGTTAATCAATGAAATCGCTTCGGGCCCCGAAAACAGTGAGTAATAGTCCATGAAATGGGCCAGAATCGGCCAAAACTATGGGTGTTGTTGACCGTCACGTAAGCACACCTTGGGGTTCGACAAGCATGGA
>NC_041385.1:77236729-77238114 GCF_002162155.2 Triticum dicoccoides
AACGGGACAGAATCGACAAAAACCGCGAGTGTTGATGACCGACACGTAAACGCACCCTAGGGTTCGTTAATCGTGGAAGTCACTCCGGGACCCCAAAACAGTGAGTAATAGTCCATGAAACGAGCCAGAATTGGCCAAAACTGTCAGTGTTGATGACCGACACGTAAGCGCACCTTGTTGTTGAACAAGTATGGAAATCACTTCGGGACCCCAAAACGGTGAGTAATAGTCCACGAAACGGGTCAGAATCGACAAAAACCACGAGTGTTGATAACCAATACGTAAATGCACCCCAGGGTTCGTTAATCATGGAAAATCACTTTGGGCCCCCAAAACAGTGAGTAATAGTCCACGAAACAGGCCAGAATCGGCCAAAACTATGAGTGTTGATGACCGACACATAAGCGCACCTTGGAGTTCAACAAGCATGGAAATCACTTTGTGACCCCAAAACGGTGAATAATAGTCCAGGAAACGGGTCAGAATCAACAAAAACCACGAGTGTTGACGAGCGACACGTAAACGCACCCCAGGGTTCATAAATCGTGGTAGTCACTCCGGGACCCCAAAACAGTGAGTAATAGTCCACGAAACAAGCTAGAATCGGCCAAAATTGCCAGTGTTGATGACAGACACGTAAGCGCACCTTGTTGTTCAACAAGCATGGAAATCACTTCGGGACCCCAAAACGGTGAGTAATAGTCCATGAAACGGGTCAGAATCGACAAAAACCGCGAGTCTTGATGACCGACACGTAAACGCACCCCATGGTTTGTTAATCATGGAAATCACTGTGGGACCCCAAAACAGTGAGTAATAGTCAATGAAACGGGCCAGAATCAGCTGAAACTGTCAGTGTTGATGACCAACACGTAAGCTCACCTTGGGGTTCAACAAGCATGGAAATCACTTCGGGACCCCAAAACGGTTAGTAATAGTCCACGAAACTGGCCAGAATCGGCCAAAGCTATGAGTGTTGATGACCGTCACGTAAGCGCACCTTGTTGTTGAACAAGCATGGAAATCACTTCGGGACCCAAAAACGGTGAGTAATAGTCCACCAAACGGGATAGAATCGACAAAAACCGCGAGTGTTGATGACCGACACGTAAATGCACCACAGGGTTCGTTATTCGTGGAAGTTACTCCGGGACCCCAAAACAGTGAGTAATAGTCGACGAAACGAGCTAGAATCGGCCAAAATTGTCAGTGTTAATGACCGACACGTAAGTGCACCTTGTTGTTCAACAAGCATGGAAATCACTTCGGGACCCCAAAACGGTGAGTAATAGTCCACGAAACGGGTCAGAATCGACAAAAACCGCGAGTGTTGATGACCGTCACGTAAACGCACCCCGGGGTTCGTTAATCATGGAAGTCACTCT
>NC_041385.1:77242167-77243125 GCF_002162155.2 Triticum dicoccoides
GAGTGTTGATGACCGACACGTAAACGCACCCCAGGGTTCGTTAATCGTGGAAGTCACTCCGGGAGCCCAAAACAGTGAGTAATAGTGCACGAAACGAGCCAGAATCGGCCAAAATTGCCAGTGTTGATGACCGACACGTAAGCGCACCTTGTTGTTCAACAAGCATGGAAATCACTTCGGGACCCCAAAACGGTGAGTAATAGTCCATGAAACGGGTCAGAATCGATAAAAACCGCGAGTCTTGATGACCGACACGTAAACGCACCCCATGGTTTGTTAATCATGGAAATCACTGTGGGACCCCAAAACAGTGAGTAATAGTCAATGAAACGGGCCAGAATCAGCTGAAACTGTCAGTGTTGATTACCAACACGTAAGCACACCTTGGGGTTCAACAAGCATGGAAATCACTTCGGGACCCCAAAACGGTTAGTAATAGTCCACGAAACTGGCCAGAATCGGCCAAAACTATGAGTGTCAATGACTGTCACGTAAGCACACCTTGGAGTTCAACAAGCATGGAAATCACTTTGTGACCCCAAAACGGTGAGTAATAGTCCACGAAACGGGACAGAATCGACAAAAACCGCGTGTGTTGATAACCAACACGTAAACGCACCACAGGGTTCGTTATTCGTGGAAGTTACTCCGGGACCCCAAAACAGTGAGTAATAATCCACGAAACGAGCTAGAATAAGCCAAAATTGTCAGTGTTGATGACCGACACGTAAGCGCACCTTGTTGTTGAACAAGCATGGAAATCACTTCGGGACCCCAAAACGGTGAGTAATAGTCCACGAAACGGGTCAGAATCGACAAAAACCGCGAGAGTTGATGACCGTCACGTAAATGCACCCCGGGGTTCGTTAATCATGGAAGTCACTCTGGGACCCCAAGACAGCGAGTAATAGTCGACGAAACAAGCTAGAATCGGCCAAAATTGTCAGTGTTAATGACC
>NC_041385.1:77243277-77244165 GCF_002162155.2 Triticum dicoccoides
AGAATCGACAAAAACCGTGAGTATTGATGACCGACACGTAAACGCACCCCAGGGTTCGTCAATCGTGGAAGTCACTTCGAGACCCCAAATTAGTGAGTGATAGTCCACGAAACGGGATAGAATCGGCCAAAACTGTCAATGTTGATGACCTACACGTAAGCGCACCTTGGGGTTCAACAAGCATGGAAATCACTTCGGGACCCCAAAACGGTGAGTAATAGTCCATGAAACGGGTCTGAATCGATAAAAACCGCGAGTCTTGATGACCGACACGTAAACGCACCCCAGGGTTTGTTAATCATGCAAATCACTCCGGGACCCCAAAAGAGTGAGTAATAGTCCATGAAACGGGCCAGAATCGGCCGAAACTGTCAGTGTTGAGGACCGACACGTAAGCGCACCTTGGGGTTCAACAAGCATGAAAATCACTTCGGGACGCCAAAACAGTGAGTAATACTCCACGAAACGGGTCAGAATCGAAAAAAAACCACGAGTGTTGATGACCAATACGTAAATGCACCCCAGGGTTCGTTAATCATGGAAAATCACTTTGGGCCCCCAAAACAATGAGTAATAGTCCACGAAACAGGCCAGAATCGGCCAAAACTACGAGTGTTGATGACCGACACATAAGCGCACCTTGGAGTTCAACAAGCATGGAAATCACTTTGTGACCCCAAAACGGTGAGTAATAGTCCACGAAACGGGACAGAATCAACAAAAACCGCGAGTGTTGATGACCGACACGTAAACGCACCCCAGGGTTCGTTAATCGTGGAAGTCACTCCGGGACCCCAAAACAGTGAGTAATAGTCCACGAAACGAGCCAGAATCGGCCAAAATTGCCAGTGTTGATGACCGACACGTAAGCGCACCTTGTTGTTCAAC
>NC_041385.1:77248080-77248538 GCF_002162155.2 Triticum dicoccoides
GACCGACACGTAAGCACACCTTGTTGTTCAACAAGCATGGAAATCAGTTCGGGACCCCAAAACGGTGAGTAATAGTCCACGAAACGGGTCAGAATCGACAAAAACCGCGAGTCTTGATGACCGACACGTAAACGCACCCCATGGTTTGTTAATCATGGAAATCACTCTGGGACCCCAAAACAGTGAGTAATTGTCCATGAAACGGGCCAGAATCAGCTGAAACTGTTAGTGTTGATGACCAACACGTAAGCACACCTTGGGGTTCAACAAGCATGGAAATCACTTCGGGACCCCAAAACGGTTAGTAATAGTCCACGAAACTGGCTAGAATCGGCCAAAACTATGAGTGTCGATGACAGTCATGTAAGCACACCTTGGAGTTCAACAAGCATGGAAATCACTTTGTGACCCCAAAACGGTGAGTAATAGTCCACGAAACGGGACAGAATCGACAAAAA
>NC_041385.1:77249117-77250682 GCF_002162155.2 Triticum dicoccoides
AAACGGGTCAGAATCGACAAAAACCGCGAGTGTTGATGACCGTCACGTAAACGCACCCCGGGGTTCGTTAATCATGGAAGTCACTCCGGGACCCCAAAACAGTGAGTAATAGTCGACGAAACGAGCTAGAATCGGCCAAAATTGTCAGTGTTGATAACCGACACGTAAGCGCACCTTCTTGTTCAACAAGCATGGAAATCACTTCGGGACCCTAAAACGGTGAGTAATAGTCCACGAAACGGGTCAGAATCGACAAAAACTGCGAGTATTGATGACCGACACGTAAACGCACCCCAGGGTTCGTCAATCGTGGAAGTCACTTCGAGACCCCAAATTAGTGAGTGATAGTCCACGAAACGGGCCAGAATCGGCCAAAACTATCAGTGTTGATGACCTACACGTAAGCGCACCTTGGGGTTCAACAAGCATGGAAATCACTTTGGGACCCCAAAACGGTGAGTAATAGTCCATGAAACGGGTCAGAATCGACAAAAACCGCGAGTCTTGATGACCGACACATAAACGTGCTCCAGGGTTTGTTAATCATGGAAATCACTCCGGGACCCCAAAAGAGTGAGTAATAGTCCATGAAACGGGCCAGAATCGGCCGAAACTATCAGTGTTGAGGACCGACACGTAAGCGCACCTTTGGGTTCAACAAGCATGAAAATCACTTCGGGACCCCAAAACAGTGAGTAATACTCCACGAAACGGGTCAGAATCGACAAAAACCACGAGTGTTGATGACCAATACGTAAATGCACCCCAAGGTTCGTTAATCATGGAAAATCACTTTGGGCCCCCAAAACAATGAGTAATAGTCCACGAAACAGGCCAGAATTGGCCAAAACTATGAGTGTTGATGACCGACGCATAAGCGCACCTTGGAGTTCAACAAGCATGGAAATCACTTTGTGACCCCAAAACGGTGAGTAATAGTCCACGAAACGGGTCAGAATCAACAAAAACCGCGAGTGTTGATGACCGACACGTAAACGCACCCCAGGGTTCGTTAATCGTGGAAGTCACTCCGGGACCCCAAAACAGTGAGTAATAGTCCATGAAACGAGCCAGAATCGGCCAAAATTGTCAGTGTTGATGACCGACACGTAAGCACACCTTGTTGTTCAACAAGCATGGAAATCAGTTCGGGACCCCAAAACGGTGAGTAATAGTCCACGAAACGGGTCAGAATCGACAAAAACCGCGAGTCTTGATGACCGACACGTAAACGCACCCCATGGTTTGTTAATCATGGAAATCACTCTGGGACCCCAAAACAGTGAGTAATAGTCCATGAAACGGGCCAGAATCAGCTGAAACTGTTAGTGTGGATGACCAACACGTAAGCACACCTTGGGGTTCAACAAGCATGGAAATCACTTCGGGACCCCAAAACGGTTAGTAATAGTCCACGAAACTGGCTAGAATCGGCCAAAACTATGAGTGTCGATGACAGTCATGTAAGCACACCTTGGAGTTCAACAAGCATGGAAATCACTTCGTGACCCCAAAACGGTGAGTAATAGTCCACGAAACGGGACAGAATCGACAAAAACTGCGAG
>NC_041385.1:77251175-77252368 GCF_002162155.2 Triticum dicoccoides
GGGTTCAACAAGCATGGAAATCACTTCGGGACCCCGAAACGGTGAGTAATAGTCCACGAAACGGGTCAGAATCGACAAAAACCGCGAGTGTTGATGACCGTCACGTAAACGCACCCCGGGGTTCGTTAATCATGGAAGTCACTCCGGGACCCCAAAACAGTGAGTAATAGTCGACGAAACGAGCTAGAATCGGCCAAAATTGTCAGTGTTGATAACCGACACGTACGCGCACCTTCTTGTTCAACAAGCATGGAAATCACTTCGGGACCCTAAAACGGTGAGTAATAGTCCACGAAACGGGTCAGAATCGACAAAAACTGCGAGTATTGATGACTGACACGTAAACGCACCCCAGGGTTCGTCAATCGTGGAAGTCACTTCGAGACCCCAAATTAGTGAGTGATAGTCCACGAAACGGGCCAGAATCGGCCAAAACTATCAGTGTTGATGACCTACACGTAAGCGCACCTTGGGGTTCAACAAGCATGGAAATCACTTTGGGACCCCAAAACGGTGAGTAATAGTCCATGAAACGGGTCAGAATCGACAAAAACCGCGAGTCTTGATGACCGACACATAAACGCGCCCCAGGGTTTGTTAATCATGGAAATCACTCCGGGACCCCAAAAGAGTGAGTAATAGTCCATGAAATGGGCCAGAATCGGCCGTAACTGTCAGTGTTGAGGACCGACACGTAAGCGCACCTTGGGGTTCAACAAGCATCAAAATCACTTCGGGACCCCAAAACAGTGAGTAATACTCCACGAAACGGGTCAGAATCGACAAAAACCACGAGTGTTGATGACCAATACGTAAATGCACCCCAAGGTTCGTTAATCATGGAAAATCACTTTGGGCCCCCAAAACAATGAGTAATAGTCCACGAAACAGGCCAGAATTGGCCAAAACTATGAGTGTTGATGACCGACGCATAAGCACACCTTGGAGTTCAACAAGCATGGAAATCACTTTGTGACCCCAAAACGGTGAGTAATAGTCCACGAAACGGGTCAGAATCAACAAAAACCGCGAGTGTTGATGACCGACACGTAAACGCACCCCAGGGTTCGTTAATCGTGGAAGTCACTCCGGGACCCCAAAACAGTGAGTAATAGTCCACGAAACGAGCCAGAATCGGCCAAAATTGTCAGTGTTGATGACCGACACGTAAGCACACCTTGTTGTTCAACAAG
>NC_041385.1:77256839-77257344 GCF_002162155.2 Triticum dicoccoides
TCGACAAAAACCGCGAGTGTTGATGACCGTCACGTAAACGCACCCCGGGGTTCGTTAATCATGGAAGTTACTCCGGGACCCCAAAACAGTGAGTAATAGTCGACGAAACGAGCTAGAATCGGCCAAAATTGTCAGTGTTGATAATCGACATGTAAGCGCACGTTCTTGTTCAACAAGCATGGAAATCACTTCGGGACCCTAAAACGGTGAGTAATAGTCCACGAAACGGGTCAGAATCGACAAAAACTGCGAGTATTGATGACCGACACGTAAACGCACCCCAGGGTTCGTCAATCGTGGAAGTCACTTCGAGACCCCAAATTAGTGAGTGATAGTCCACGAAACAGGCCAGAATTGGCCAAAACTATGAGTGTTGATGACCGACGCATAAGCGCACCTTGGAGTTCAACAAGCATGGAAATCACTTTGTGACCCCAAAATGGTGAGTAATAGTCCACGAAACGGGACAGAATCGACAAAAACTGCGAGTGTTGATGACCCACAC
>NC_041385.1:77263881-77265116 GCF_002162155.2 Triticum dicoccoides
ATGGAAATCACTTTGTGTCCCCAAAACGGTGAGTAATAGTCCAGGAAACAGGTCCGAATCGACAAGAACCGCGAGTGTTGATGACCGACACGTAAACGCACCCCAGGGTTCGTTAATCGTGGTAGTCACTCTGGGACCCCAAAACAGTGAGTAATAGTCCACGAAACGAGCCAGAATCGGCCAAAATTGTCAGTGTTGATGACCGACATGTAAGCACACCTTGTTGTTCAACAAGCATGGAAATCACTTCGGGACCCCAAAACGGTGAGTAATAGTCCACGAAACGGGTCAGAATCGACAAAAACCGCGAGTGGTGATGACCGTCACGTAAACGCACCCCAGGGTTCGCTAATCGTGGAAGTCACTCCGTGTCCCCAAAACAGTAAGTAATAGTCCACCAAACGGGCCAAAATCGGCCAAAACTATGAGTGTTGATGACCGACACATAAACGCACCTTGGAGTTCAACAAGCATGGAAATCACTTCGGGACCCCAAAACGGTGAGTAATAGTCCACGAAACGGGTCAGAATCGACAAAAACTGCGATTATAGATGACCGACACGTAAACGCACCCCAGGGTTCGTTAATCGTGGAAGTCACTTCGAGACCCCAAAATAGTGAGTGATAGTCCACGAAACGGGCCAGAATCGGCCAAAACTGTCAATGTTGATGACCTACACGTAAGCGCACCTTGGGGTTCAACAAGCATGGAAATCACTTCGGGACCCCAAAATGGTGAGTAATAGTCCACGAATCGGGTCAGAATCGACAAAAACCGCGAGTCTTGATGAGCGACACGTAAACGCACCCTAAGGTTTGTTAATCATGGAAATCACTCTGGGACCCCAAAATAGTGAGTAATAATCCATGAAACAGGCCAGAATCGGCCGAAACTGTCAGTGTTGATGATCGACACGTAAGCGTACCTTGGGGTTCAACAAGCATGAAAATCACTTCGGGACCCCAAAACGGTGAGTAATAGTCCATGAAACGAGTCAGAATTGACAAAAATCACGAGTGTTGATGACCAACACGTAAACGCACCCCAGGGTTCGTTAATTGTGGAAATCATTTTGGGCCCCCAAAACAGTGAGTAATAGTCCACGAAACAGGCCAGAATCGGCCAAAACTATGAGTGTTGATGACCGACACGTAAGCGCACCTTGGAGTTCAACAAGCATGGAAATCACTTTGTGACCCCAAAACAGTGAGTAATAGTCCACGAAACGGGTCA
>NC_041385.1:77265312-77266577 GCF_002162155.2 Triticum dicoccoides
TCGGCCAAAACTGTCAGTGTTGATGACCGAGACATAAACGCACCTTGGAGTTCAACAATCATGGAAATCACTTCGGGACCCCAAAACAGTGAGTAATAGTCCACGAAATGGGTCAGAATCGACAAAAGCCGCGAGTGTTGATGACCATCACGTAAACGCACCCCGTGGTTCGCTAATCGTGGAAGTCACTCCAGGACCCCAAGACAGTGAGTAATAGTCCACCAAACGGGCTAGAATCGGCCAAAACTGTCAGTGTTGATGACTAACACATAAATGCACCTTGGAGTTCAAGAAGCATGGAAATCACTTCGGGAGCCCAAAATGGTAAGTAATAGTCCAAAAACCGGGTCAGAATCGACAAAAACAGCCAGTGTTGATGACCGACACATAAACGCACCCCAGGGTTTGTTAATCGTGGAAATCACTCCGGGACACCAAAGCAGTGAGTAATAGTCCATGAAACGGGACAGAATCGGCCAAAACTGTCAGTGTTGATGACCGACACGTAAGCGCACCTTGGAGTTCCACAAGCATGGAAATCACTTTGTGACCCCAAAACGGTGAGTAATAGTCCATGAAACAGGACAGAATCGACAAAAACCGCGAGTGTTTATGACCGACACGTAAACACACCCCAGGGTTCGTTAATCGTGGAACTTAATCCGGGACCCCAAAACAGTGAGTAATAGTCCACGAAACAAGCCAGAATCGGCCAGAATTGTCTGTGTTGATGACCGACACGTAAGCGCACCTTGCTGTTGAACAAGCATGCAAATCACTTCGGGACCCCAAAACCGTGAGTAATAGTCCATGAAACGGGTCAGAATCGACAAAAACCGCGAGTCTTGATGACCGTCACGTAAAGGCACCCCGGGGTTCGTTAAACGTGGAAGTCACTCCGGGTCCCCATAACTGTGAGTAATAGTCCACCAAACGGGCCGGAATCGACCAAAACTGTCAGTGTTGATGACCGACACATAAACGCACCTTGGAGTTCAACAAGCATCGAAATCACTTCGGGACCCCAAAACGGTGAGTAATAGTCCACGAAACGGGTCAGAATCGACAAAAACTGCGAGTATTGATGACCGACACGTAAACGCACCCCAGGGTTCGTTAATCATCAAACTCACTTCGAGACCCCAAAATAGTGAGTGTTAGTCCACGAAACGGGCCAGAATCGGCCAAAACTATCAATGTTGATGACCTACACGTAAGCGCACCTTGGAGTTGAACAAGCATGGAAATCATTCGGGACCCCAAAA
>NC_041385.1:77266587-77267269 GCF_002162155.2 Triticum dicoccoides
GGTTTGTTAATCATGGAAATCACTCCGGGACCCCAAAAGAGTGAGTAATAGTCCATGAAACGGGCCAGAATCGGCCGAAACTGTCAATGTTGAGGACCAACACGTAAGCGCACCTTGGGGTTGAACAAGCATGGAAATCACTTCGGGACCCCAAAACGGTGAGTAATACTCCACGAAACGGGTCAGAATCGATAAAAACCACGAGTGTTTATGACCAATACGTAAATGCATCCTAGGGTTCGTTAATCGTGGAAATCACTTTGGGCCCCAAAAACAGTGAGTAATAGTCCACGAAACAGGCCAGAATCGGCCAAAACTATGAGTATTGATGACCGACACGTAAGCGGACCTTGGACTTCAACAAGCATGGAAATCACTTTGTGACCCCAAAACGGTGAGTAATAGTCCACGAATGAAGTCAGAATCGACAAAAACCGCGAGTGTTGATGACCGACACGTAAACGCACCCCAGGGTTTGTTAATCGTGGTAGTCACTCCGGGACCCCATAACAGTGAGTAATAGTCGACGAAACGAGCTAGAATCGGCCAAAATTGTCAGTGTTGATGACCGACACGTAAGCGCACCTTGTTGTTGAACAAGCATGGAAATCACTTCGGGACCCCAAAACGGTGAGTAATAGTCCACGAATCGGGTCAGAATCGACAAAAACCGCGAGTGTTG
>NC_041385.1:77267531-77268201 GCF_002162155.2 Triticum dicoccoides
GGGTCAGAATCGGCAAAAACCGCGAGTGTTGATGACCGTCACTAAATGCACCCTGGGGTTTGTTAATCGTGCAAGTCACTCCGGGTCCCCATAACAGTCTGTAATAGTCCACCGAACGGGCCAGAATCGGCCAAAACTATCAGTGTTGATGACCGAGACATAAACGCACCTTGGAGTTCAACAATCATGGAAATCACTTCGGGACCCCAAAACGGTGAGTAATAGTCCATGAAATGGGTCAGAATCGACAAAAACCGCGAGTGTTGATGACCATCACGTAAACGCACCCCGTGGTTCGCTAATCGTGGAAGTCACTCCAGGACCCCAAACGGGCTAGAATCGGCCAAAACTGTCAGTGTTGATGACTAACACATAAATGCACCTTGGAGTTCAAGAAGCATGGAAATCACTTCGGGACCCCAAAATGGTGAGTAATAGTCCAAAAACCGGGTCAGAATCGACAAAAACAGCCAGTGTTGATGACTGACACATAAACGCACCCCAGGGTTTGCTAATCGTGGAAATCACTCCGGGACACCAAAGCAGTGAGTAATAGTCCATGAAACGGGACAGAATCGGCCAAAACTGTCAGTGTTGATGACCGACACGTATGCGCACCTTGGGGTTCAACAAGCATTAAAATCACTTCGGGACCCCAAAACAGTGAGTA
>NC_041385.1:77271283-77272504 GCF_002162155.2 Triticum dicoccoides
ACAGTGAGTAATAGTCCACGAAACGGGTCAGAATCGGCAAAAACCGCGAGTGTTGATGACCGTCACTAAATGCACCCTGGGGTTTGTTAATCGTGGAAGTCACTCCGGGTCCCCATAACAGTCTGTAATAGTCCACCGAACGGGCCAGAATCGGCCAAAACTATCAGTGTTGATGACCGAGACATAAACGCACCTTGGAGTTCAACAATCATGGAAATCACTTCGGGACCCCAAAACGGTGAGTAATAGTCCATGAAATGGGTCAGAATCGACAAAAACCGCGACTGTTGATGACCATCACGTAAACGCACCCCGTGGTTCGCTAATCGTGGAAGTCACTCCAGGACCCCAAACGGGCTAGAATCGGCCAAAACTGTCAGTGTTGATGACTAACACATAAATGCACCTTGGAGTTCAAGAAGCATGGAAATCACTTCGGGACCCCAAAATGGTGAGTAATAGTCCAAAAACCGGGTCAGAATCGACAAAAACAGCCAGTGTTGATGACCGACACATAAACGCACCCCAGGGTTTGCTAATCGTGGAAATCACTCCGGGACACCAAAGCAGTGAGTAATAGTCCATGAAACGGGACAGAATCGGCCAAAACTGTCAGTGTTGATGACCGACACGTATGCGCACCTTGGGGTTCAACAAGCATTAAAATCACTTCGGGACCCCAAAACAGTGAGTAATAGTCCACGAAACGGGTTAGAATCGACAAAAACCACGAGTGTTGGTGAGCGCACGTAAACGCACCCCAGGGTTTGTTAATCGTGGAAATCACTTTGGGGCCCCAAAACAGTGAGTAATAGTCCACAAAACAGGCCAGAATCGGCCAAAACTATGAGTGTTGATGACCGACACGAAAGCGCACCTTGGAGTTCCACAAGCATGGAAATCACTTTGTGACCCCAAAACGGTGAGTAATAGTCCACGAAACAGGACAGAATCGACAAAAACCGCGAGTGTTTATGACCGACACGTAAACACACCCCAGGGTTCGTTAATCATGGAAGTTAATCGGGGACCCCAAAACAGTGAGTAATAGTCCACGAAACAAGCCAAAATCGGCCAGAATTGTCAGTGTTGATGACCGACACGTAAGCGCACCTTGCTGTTGAACAAGCATGGAAATCACTTCGGGACCCCTAAACCGTGAGTAATAGTCCATGAAACGGGTCAGAATCGACAAAAACCGCGAGTCTTGATGACCGTCAC
>NC_041385.1:77272892-77275038 GCF_002162155.2 Triticum dicoccoides
AAAACTTCGAGTCTTGATGACCGACACGTAAATGCACCCCATGGTTTGTTAATCATGGAAATCACTCTGGGACCCCAAAACAGTGAGTAATAGTCCATGAAACGGGCCAGAATCAGCTGAAACTGTCAGTGTTGATGACCAACACGTAAGCACACCTTGGGGTTCAACAAGCATGGAAATCACTTCGGGACCCCAAAACGGTTAGTAATAGTCCACGAAACTGGCCAGAATCGGCCAAAACTATGAGTGTCGATGACCGTCATGTAAGCACACCTTGGAGTTCAACAAGCATGGAAATCACTTTGTGACCCCAAAACGGTGAGTAATAGTCCACGAAACGGGACAGAATCGACAAAAACTGCGAGTGTTGATGACCCACACGTAAACGCACCCCAGGGTTCGTTAATCGTGGAAGTCACTCCGGGACCCCAAAACAGTGAGTAATAGTCCACGAAACGGGTCGGAATCGACAAAAACCGTGAGTGTTGATGACCGTCACGTAAACGCACCCCGGGGTTCGTTAATCGTGGAAGTCACTCCAGGACCCCAAAACAGTGAGTAATAGTCGACGAAACGAGCTAGAATCGGCCAAAATTGTCAGTGTTGATGACCGACACGTAAGCGCACCTTCTTGTTCAACAAGCATGGAAATCACTTCGGGACCCTAAAACGGTGAGTAATAGTCCACGAAACGGGTCAGAATCGACAAAAACTGCGAGTATTGATGACCGACACGTAAACAAACCCCAAGGTTCGTCAATCGTGGAAGTCACTTCGAGACCCCAAATTAGTGAGTGATAGTCCACGAAACGGGCCAGAATCGGCCAAAACTATCAGTGTTGATGACCTACACGTAAGCGCACCTTGGGGTTCAACAAGCATGGAAATCACTTCGGGACCCCAAAACGGTGAGTAATAGTCCATGAAACGGGTCAGAATCGACAAAAACCGCGAGTGTTGATGACCGTCACGTAAACGCACCCCGGGGTTCGTTAATCATGGAAGTCACTCCAGGACCCCAAAACAGTGAGTAATACTCGACGAAACGAGCTAGAATCGGCCAAAATTGTCAGTGTTGATGACCGACACGTAAGCGCACCTTCTTGTTCAACAAGCATGGAAATCACTTCGGGACCCTAAAACGGTGAGTAATAGTCCACAAAACGGGTCAGAATCGACAAAAACTGCGAGTATTGATGACCGACACGTAAACGCACCCCAGGGTTCGTCAATCGTGGAAGTCACTTCGAGACCCCAAATTAGTGAGTGATAGTCCACGAAACGGGCCAGAATCGGCCAAAGCTATCAGTGTTGATGACCTACACATAAGCGCACCTTGGGGTTCAACAAGCATGGAAATCACTTCGGGACCCCAAAACGGTGAGTAATAGTCCATGAAACGGGTCAGAATCGACAAAAACCGCGAGTCTTGATGACCGACACATAAACGCGCCCCAGGGTTTGTTAATCATGGAAATCACTCCGGGACCCCAAAAGAGTGAGTAATAGTCCATGAAACGGGCCAGAATCGGCCGAAACTATCAGTGTTGAGGACCGACACGTAAGCGCACCTTTGGGTTCAACAAGCATGAAAATCACTTCGGGACCCCAAAACAGTGAGTAATACTCCACGAAACGGGTCAGAATCGACAAAAACCACGAGTGTTGATGACCAATACGTAAATGCACCCCAGGGTTCGTTAATCATGGAAAATCACTTTGGGCCCCCAAAACAATGAGTAATAGTCCACGAAACAGGCCAGAATTGGCCAAAACTATGAGTGTTGATGACCGACACATAAGCGCACCTTGGAGTTCAACAAGCATGGAAATCACTTTGTGACCCCAAAACGGTGAGTAATAGTCCACGAAACGGGTCAGAATCAACAAAAACCGCGAGTGTTGATGACCGACACGTAAATGCACCCCAGGGTTCGTTAATCGTGGAAGTCACTCCGGGACCCCAAAACAGTGAGTAATAGTCCACGAAACGAGCTAGAATCAGCCAAAATTGTCAGTGTTGATGACCAACACGTAAGCGCACCTTCTTGTTCAACAAGCATGGAAATCACTTCGGGACCCCAAAACGGTGAGTAATAGTCCATGAAACGGGCCAGAATCGGCCGAAACTGTCAGTGTTGATGAC
>NC_041385.1:77278789-77280015 GCF_002162155.2 Triticum dicoccoides
GACACGTAAGCGCACCTTTGGGTTCAACAAGCGTGAAAATCACTTCGGGACCCCAAAACAGTGAGTAATACTCCACGAAATGGGTCAGAATCGACAAAAACCACGAGTGTTGATGACCAATACGTAAATGCACCCCAGGGTTCGTTAATCATGGAAAATCACTTTGGGCCCCCAAAACAGTGAGTAATAGTCCACGAAACGGGCCAGAATCGGCCAAAACTATGAGTATTGATGACCGACACGTAAGCGCACCTTGGAGTTCAACAAGCATGGAAATCACTTTCTGACCCCAAAACGGTGAGTAATAGTCCACGAAACAAGTCAGAATTGACAAAAACCGCGAGTGTTGATGACCGACACGTAAACGCACCCCAGGGTTCATTAATCGTGGTAGTCACTCCGGGACCCCAAAACAGTGCGTAATTGTCAATGAAACGAGCTAGAATCGGCCAAAATTGTCAGTGTTGATGACCAACACGTAAGCGCACCTTGTTGTTGAACAAGCATGGAAATCACTTCGGGACCCCAAAATGGTGAGTAATAGTCCATGAAACGGGCCAGAATAGGCCGAAACTGTCAGTGTTGATGACCGACACGTAAACGCACCCCAGGGTTCGTTAATCGTGGAAATCATTTTGGGCCCCCAAAACAGTGATTAATAGTCCACGAAACAGGCCAGAATCGGCCAAAACTATGAGTGTTCATGACCGACACGTAAGCGCACCTTGGAGTTCAACAAGCATGGAAATCACTTTGTGACCCCAAAACGGTGAGTAATAGACCATGAAACGGGTCAGAATTGACAAAAACCGCGAGTGTTGATGACTGACACGTAAACGCACCCCAAGTTTCGTTAATTGTGGTAGTCACTCCGGGACCCCAAAACAGTGAATAATAGTCCACGAAACGAGCCAGAATTGGCCAAAATTGTCAGTCTTGATGACCGACACGTAAGCGCACCTTGTTGTTGAACAAGCATGGAAATCAGTTCGGGAGCCCAAAATAGTGAGTAATAGTCCACGAAACGGGTCAGAATCGACAAAAACCGCGAGTCTTGATGACCGACACGTAAATGCACCCCATGGTTTGTTAATCATGGAAATCACTCTGGGACCCCAAAACAGAGAGTAATAGTCCACCAAACGGGCCAGAATCGGCCAAAACTGTCAGTGTTGATGACCGAGACATAAACGCACCTTGGAGTTCAACAATCATGGAAATCACTT
>NC_041385.1:77280025-77281199 GCF_002162155.2 Triticum dicoccoides
GGAATCGACCAAAACTGTCAGTGTTGATGACCGACACATAAACGCACCTTGGAGTTCAATAAGCATCGAAATCACTTCGGGACCCCAAAACGGTGAGTAATAGTCCACGAAACGGGTCAGAATCGACAAAAACCGCGAGTATTGATGACCGACACGTAAACGCACCCCAGGGTTCGTTAATCATCAAACTCACTTCGAGACCCCAAAATGGTGAGTAATAGTCCATGAAACGGGCCAGAATCGGCCGAAACTGTCAGTGTTGATGACCGACACGTAAACGCACCCCAGGGTTCGTTAATCGTGGAAATCATTTTGGGCCCCCAAAACAGTGATTAATAGTCCACGAAACAGGCCAGAATCGGCCAAAACTATGAGTGTTCATGACCGACACGTAAGCGCACCTTGGAGTTCAACAAGCATGGAAATCACTTTGTGACCCCAAAACGGTGAGTAATAGACCATGAAACGGGTCAGAATTGACAAAAACCGCGAGTGTTGATGACTGACACGTAAACGCACCCCAAGTTTCGTTAATTGTGGTAGTCACTCCGGGACCCCAAAACAGTGAATAATAGTCCACGAAACGAGCCAGAATCGGCCAAAATTGTCAGTCTTGATGACCGACACGTAAGCGCACCTTGTTGTTGAACAAGCATGGAAATCAGTTCGGGAGCCCAAAATAGTGAGTAATAGTCCACGAAACGGGTCAGAATCGACAAAAACCGCGAGTCTTGATGACCGACACGTAAATGCACCCCATGGTTTGTTAATCATGGAAATCACTCTGGGACCCCAAAACAGAGAGTAATAGTCCACCAAACGGGCCAGAATCGGCCAAAACTGTCAGTGTTGATGACCGAGACATAAACGCACCTTGGAGTTCAACAATCATGGAAATCACTTCGGGACCCCAAAACAGTGAGTAATAGTCCACGAAATGGGTCAGAATCGACAAAAACCGCGAGTGTTGATGACCATCACGTAAACGCACCCCGTGGTTCGCTAATCGTGGAAGTCACTCCAGGACCCCAAGACAGTGAGTAATAGTCCACCAAACGGGCTAGAATCGGCCAAAACTGTCAGTGTTGATGACTAACACATAAATGCACCTTGGAGTTCAAGAAGCATGGAAATCACTTCGGGACCCCAAAATGGTGAGTAATAGTTCAAAAAC
>NC_041385.1:77281209-77281965 GCF_002162155.2 Triticum dicoccoides
CCGGGACCCCAAAACAGTGAGTAATAGTCCACGAAACGAGCTAGAATCAGCCAAAATTGTCAGTGTTGATGACCAACACGTAAGCGCACCTTCTTGTTCAACAAGCATGGAAATCACTTCGGGACCCCAAAACGGTGAGTAATAGTCCATGAAACGGGCCAGAATCGGCCGAAACTGTCAGTGTTGATGACCGACACGTAAACGCACCCCAGGGTTCGTTAATCGTGGAAATCATTTTGGGCCCCCAAAACAGTGATTAATAGTCCACGAAACAGGCCAGAATCGGCCAAAACTATGAGTGTTCATGACCGACACGTAAGCGCACCTTGGAGTTCAACAAGCATGGAAATCACTTTGTGACCCCAAAACGGTGAGTAATAGTCCATGAAACGGGTCAGAATTGACAAAAACCGCGAGTGTTGATGACTGACACGTAAACGCACCCCAAGTTTCGTTAATTGTGGTAGTCACTCCGGGACCCCAAAACAGTGAATAATAGTCCATGAAACGAGCCAGAATCGGCCAAAATTGTCAGTGTTGATGACCGACACGTAAGCGCACCTTGTTGTTCAACAAGCATGGAAATCACTTCGGGACCCCAAAACGGTGAGTAATAGTCCACGAAATGGGTCAGAATCGACAAAAACCGCGAGTGTTGATGACCGTCACGTAAAGGCACCCCGGGGTTCGTTAATCGTGGAAGTCACTCCGGGCCCCCAAAACAGTGAGTAATAGTCCACCAAACGGGTCAGAATC
>NC_041385.1:77281975-77282761 GCF_002162155.2 Triticum dicoccoides
AAACGCACCCCGTGGTTCGCTAATCGTGGAAGTCACTCCAGGACCCCAAGACAGTGAGTAATAGTCCACCAAACGGGCTAGAATCGGCCAAAACTGTCAGTGTTGATGACTAACACATAAATGCACCTTGGAGTTCAAGAAGCATGGAAATCACTTCGGGACCCCAAAATGGTGAGTAATAGTTCAAAAACTGGGTCAGAATCGACAAAAACAGCCAGTGTTGATGACCGACACATAAACGCACCCCAGGGTTTGTTAATCGTGGAAATCACTCCGGGACACCAAAGCAGTGAGTAATAGTCCATGAAACGGGACAGAATCGGCCAAAACTGTCAGTGTTGATGACCGACACGTAAGCGCACCTTGGAGTTCCACAAGCATGGAAATCACTTTGTGACCCCAAAACGGTGAGTAATAGTCCACGAAACAGGACAGAATCGACAAATACCGCGAGTGTTTATGACCGACACGTAAACACACCCCAGGGTTCGTTAATCGTGGAAGTTAATCCGGGACCCCAAAACAGTGAGTAATAGTCCACGAAACAAGCCAGAATCGGTCAGAATTGTCTGTGTTGATGACCGACACGTAAGCGCACCTTGCTGTTGAACAAGCATGGAAATCACTTCGGGACCCCAAAACTGTGAGTAATAGTCCATGAAACGGGTCAGAATCGACAAAAACCGCGAGTCTTGATGACCGTCACGTAAAGGCACCCCGGGGTTCGTTAAACGTTGAAGTCACTCCGGGTCCCCATAACTGTGAGTAATAGTCCACCAAACGGGC
>NC_041385.1:77283095-77285297 GCF_002162155.2 Triticum dicoccoides
AAATCACTTCGGGACCCCAAAACCGTGAGTAATAGTCCATGAAACGGGTCAGAATCGACAAAAACCGCGAGTCTTGATGACCGTCACGTAAAGGCACCCCGGGGTTCGTTAAACGTGGAAGTCACTCCGGGTCCCCATAACTGTGAGTAATAGTCCACCAAACGGGCCGGAATCGACCAAAACTGTCAGTGTTGATGACCGACACATAAACGCACCTTGGAGTTCAACAAGCATCGAAATCACTTCGGGACCCCAAAACGGTGAGTAATAGTCCACGAAACGGGTCAGAATCGACAAAAACTGCGAGTATTGATGACCGACACGTAAACGCACCCCAGGGTTCGTTAATCATCAAACTCACTTCGAGACCCCAAAATAGTGAGTGTTAGTCCACGAAACGGGCCAGAATCGGCCAAAACTATCAATGTTGATGACCTACACGTAAGCGCACCTTGGAGTTGAACAAGCATGGAAATCATTCGGGACCCCAAAACGGTGAGTAATAGTCCACGAAACGGGTTAGAATCGACAAAAACCGCGAGTCTTGATGACCGACACGTAAACGCACCCCAGGGTTCGTTAATCGTGGAAGTCACTCCGGGACCCCAAAACAGTGAGTAATAGTCCATGAAACGGGCCAGAATCGGCCGAAACTGTCAATGTTGAGGACCAACACGTAAGCGCACCTTGGGGTTGAACAAGCATGGAAATCACTTCGGGACCCCAAAACGGTGAGTAATACTCCACGAAACGGGTCAGAATCGATAAAAACCACGAGTGTTTATGACCAATACGTAAATGCACCCTAGGGTTCGTTAATCGTGGAAATCACTTTGGGCCCCAAAAACAGTGAGTAATAATCCACGAAACAGGCCAGAATCGGCCAAAACTATGAGTATTGATGACCGACACGTAAGCGGACCTTGGACTTCAACAAGCATGGAAATCACTTTGTGACCCCAAAACGGTGAGTAATAGTCCACGAATCGGGTCAGAATCGACATAAACCGCGAGTATTGATGACCGACAAGTAAACGCACCCCAGGGTTCGTCAATCGTGGAAGTCACTTCGAGACCCCAAATTAGTGAGTGATAGTCCACGAAACGGGCCAGAATCGGCCAAAACTGTCAATGTTGATGACCGAGACATAAATGAACCTTGGAGTTCAACAAGCATGGAAATCACTTTGGGACCCCAAAACGGTGAGTAATAGTCCACGAAACGGGTTTGAATCGACAAAAACCACGAGTCTTGATGATCGACACGTAAACGAACCACAGGGTTTGTTAATCATGGAAATCACTCCGGGAACCCAAAACAGTGAGTAATAGTCCATGAAACGGGCCAAAATCAGCCGCAACTGTTAGTGTTGATGACCGACACGTAAGCACACCTTGGGGTTCAACAAGCGTGGAAATCACTTTGGGACCCCAAAACGGTGAGTAATAGTCCACGAAATAGGCCAGAATCGGCCAAAACTATGAGTGTTGATGACCGACACCTAAGCACACCTTGTTGTTGAACAAGCATGGAAATCACTTCGGGACCCCAAAACGGTGAGTCATAGTCCACAAAACGGGACAGAATCGACAAAAACCGCGAGTGTTGATGACCGACACGTAAACGCACCCTAGAGTTCGTTAATCGTGGAAGTCACTCCGGGACCCCAAAACAGTGAGTAATAGTCCATGAAACGAGCCAGAATTGGCCAAAATTGTCAGTGTTGATGACCGAAATGTAAGCGCACCTTGTTGTTGAACAAGCATGGAAATCACTTCGGGACCCCAAGACGGTGAGTAATAGTCCACGAAACGGGTCAGAATCGACAAAAACCACGAGTGTTGATGACCAATACGTAAATGCACCCCAGGGTTCGTTAATCATGGAAAATCTCTTTGGGCCCCCAAAACAGTGAGTAATAGTCCATGAAACAGGCCAGAATCGGCCAAAACTATGAGTATTGATGACCGACACGTAAGCACAACTTGGAGTTCAAAAAGCATGGAAACACTTTGTGACCCCAAAACGGTGAGTAATAGTCCACGAAATGGGACAGAATCGATGAAAACCGCGAGTGTTGATGAACGACACCTAAACGCGCCCGAGGGTTCGTTAATCGTGGAAGTCACTCCGGGACCCCAAAACAGTGAGTAATAGTCCACGAAACGAGCCAGAATCGGCCAAAATTGTCAGTGTTGATG
>NC_041385.1:77285408-77286299 GCF_002162155.2 Triticum dicoccoides
AGAATCGACAAAAACCGCGAGTGTTGATGACCGACACGTAAACGCACCCTAGGGTTCGTTAATCGTGGAAGTCACTCCGGGACCCCAAAACAGTGAGCAATAGTCCACGAAACGAGCCAGAATTGGCCAAAATTGTCAGTGTTGATGACCAACACGTAAGCGCACCTTGTTGTTGAACAAGCATGGAAATCACTTCGGGACCCTAAAACAGTGAGTAATAGTCCACGAAACGGGTCAGAATCGGCAAAAACCGCGAGTGTTGATGACCGTCACTAAATGCACCCTGGGGTTTGTTAATCGTGGAAGTCACTCCGGGTCCCCATAACAGTCTGTAATAGTCCACCGAACGGGCCAGAATCGGCTAAAACTATCAGTGTTGATGACCGACACATAAACGCACCTTGGAGTTCAACAAGCATGGAAATCACTTCGGGGCCCCAAAACGGTGAGTAATAGTCCACGAAACAGGTCAGAATCGACAATAACCATGAGTATTGATGACCGACACGTAAACGCACCCCAGGGTTCATTAATTGTGGAAGTCACTTCAAGACCCCAAAATACTGAGTGATAGTCCACGAAATGGGCCAGAATCGGCCCAAACTGTCAATGTTGATGACCTACACATAAGCGCACCTTGGGGTTCAACAAGCTTGGAAATCACTTCGGGACCCCAAAACAGTGAGTAATAGTCCATGAAACGGGTCAGAATCGACAAAAACCACGAGTCTTGATGACCGACACGTAAACGCACCCCAGGGTTTGTTAATCACGGAAATCACTCCGGGACCCCAAAAGAGTGAGTAATAGTCCATGAAACGGGCCAGAATCGGCCGAAACTGTCAGTGTTGAGGACCGACATGTAAGCGCACCATGGGGTTCAACAAGCAC
>NC_041385.1:77287166-77291723 GCF_002162155.2 Triticum dicoccoides
CAAGCATGGAAATCACTTCGGGACCCCAAAACGGTGAGTAATAGTCCACAAAACGGGACAGAATCGACAAAAACCGCGAGTATTGATGACCGACACGTAAACGCACCCTAGGGTTCGTTAATCGTGGAAGTCACTCCGGGACCCCAAAACAGTGAGTAATCGTCCATGAAATGAGCCAGAATTGGCCAAAATTGGCAGTGTTGATGACCGACACGTAAGCGCACCTTGTTGTTGAACTAGCATGGAAATCACTTCGGGACCCCAAAACCGTGAGTAATAGTCCACGAAACGGGTCAGAATCGGCAAAAACCGCGAGTGTTGATGACCGTCCCTAAATGCACCCCGGGTTTCGTTAATCGTGGAAGTCACTCCAGGTCCCCAAAACAGTGAGTAATAGTCCACCAAATGGGCCAGAATCTGCCAAAACAGTCAGTGTTGATGACCGACACATATACGCACCTTGGAGTTCAACAAGCATGGAAATCACTTCGGGACCCCAAACCGGTGAGTAATAGACCACAAAACGGGTCAGAATTGAAAAAAACCGTGAGTATTGATGACCGACACGTAAACGCACCCTAGGGTTCGTTAATCGTGGAAGTCACTTCGAGACCCCAAAATAGTGAGTGATAGTCCACGAAACGGGCCAGAATCGGCCAAAACTGTCAATGTTGATGACCTACACGTAAGCGCACCTTGGGGTTCAACAAGCATGGAAATCACTTCGGGACCCCAAAACGGTGAGTAATAGTCCACGAAACGGGTCAAAATCGACAAAAACCGCGAGTCTTGATGACCGACACGTAAACGCACCCCAGGGTTTGTTAATCATGGAAATCACTCCGGGACCCCAAAAGAGTGAGTAATAGTCCATGAAACAGGCCAGAATCGGCCGAAACTGTCAGTGTTGAGGACCGACACGTAAGCGCACCATCGGGTTCAACAAGCATGAAAATCATTTCGGGACCCCAAAACGGTGAGTAATACTCCGCGAAACGGGTCAGAATCGACAAAAACCACGAGTATTGATGACCAATACGTAAATGCACCCCAGGGTTCGTTAATCGTGGAAAATCACTTTGGTCCCCCAAAACAGTGAGTAATAGTCCACGAAACAGGCCAGAATCGGCCAAAACTATGAGTATTGATGACCGACACGTAAGCACACCTTGGAGTTCAACAAGCATGGAAATCACTTTGTGACCCCTAAATGGTGAGTAATAGTCCATGAAACAAGACAGAATCGACAAAAACCGCGAGTGTTGATGACCGACACGTAAACGCACCCCAGGGTTCGTTAATCGTGGTAGTCACTCCGGGACCCCAAAACAGTGAGTAATAGTCGACGAAACGAGCTAGAATCGTCCAAAATTGTCAGTGTTGCTGACCGACACGTAAGCACACCTTGTTGTTCAACAAGCATGGAAATCACTCCGGGACCCCAAAACGGTAAGTAATAGTCCATGAAACGGGCCAGAATCGTCGAAACTGTGAGTGTTGATGACCGACACGTAAGCGCACCTTGTTGTTGAACAAGCATGGAAATCACTTTGGGACCCCAAAACGGTCAGTAATAGTCCACGAAACAGGCTAGAATTGGCCAAAACTATGAGTGTTGATGATCGACACGTAAGCGCACCTCGGAGTACAAAAGCATGGAAACACTTTGTGACCCCAAAACGGTGAGTAATAGTCCACGAAATGGGACAGAATCGACAAAAACCGCGAGTGTTGATGACCGACACCTAAACGCGCCCGAGGGTTCGTTAATCGTGGAAGTCACTACGTGACCCCAAAACAGTGAGTAATAGTCCACGAAACGAGCCAGAATCGGCCAAAATTGTCAGTGTTGATGACTGACACGTAAGCACACCTTGTTCTTGAACAAGCATGGAAATCACTTCGGGACCCCAAAACGGTGAGTAATAGTCCACAAAACGGGACAGAATCGACAAAAACCGCGAGTGTTGATGACCGACACGTAAACGCACACTAGGGTTCGTTAATCGTGGAAGTCACTCCGGGACCCCAAAACAGTGAGTAATAGTCCATGAAACGAGCCAGAATTGCCCAAAATTGTCAGTGTTGATGACCGACACGTAAGCGCACCTTGTTGTTGAACAAGCATGGAAATCACTTCGGGACCACAAAACAGTGAGTAATAGTCCATGAAACGGGTCAGAATCAGCAAAAACCGCGAGTGTTGATGACCGTCACTAAATGCACCCCAGGGTTTGTTAATCGTGGAAGTCACTCCGGGTCCCCAAAACAGTGAGTAATCCACCAAAAGAGCCAGAATCGGCCAAAATATCAGTCTTGATGACCGACACATAAACGCACCTTGGAGTTCAACAAGCATGGAAATCACTTCGGGGCCGCAAAACGGTGAGTAATAGTCCACGAAACGGGTCAGAATCGACAATAACCGTGAGTATTGATGACCGACACGTAAACGCACCCCAGGGTTCGTTAATCGTGGAAGTCACTTCGAGACCCCAAAATACTGAGTGATAGTCCACGAAACGGGCCAGAATCGGCCCAAAGTGTCAATGTTGATGACCTACACGTAAGCACACCTTGGGGTTCAACAAGCTTGGAAATCACTTCAGGACCCCAAAACGGTGAGTAATAGTCCACGAAACGGGTCAGAATCAACAAAAACCGCGAGTCTTGATGACCGACACGTAAGCGCACCATGGGGTTAATCACGGAAATCACTCCGGGACCCCAAAAGAGTGAGTAATAGTCCATGAAACGGGCCAGAATCGGCCGAAACTGTCAGTGTTGAGGACCGACACGTAAGCGCACCATGAGGTTCAACAAGCATGAAAATCACTTCGGGACCCCAAAACGGTGAGTAATACTCCACGAAACGGGTCAGAATCGACAAAAACCACGAGTGTTGATGACCAATACGTAAATGCACCCCAGGGTTCGTTAATCGTGGAAAATCACTTTGGGCCCCCAAAACAGTGAGTAATAGTCCACGAAACAGGCCAGAATCGGCCAAAACTATGGGTATTGATGACCGACACGTAAGCACAACTTGGAGTTCAACAAGCATGGAAATCACTTTGTGACCCCAAAACGGTGAGTAATAGTCCACGAAACAAGACAGAATCGACAAAAACTGCGAGTGTTGATGACCGACATGTAAACGCACCCTAGGGTTCGTTAATCGTGGTAGTCACTCCGGGACCCCAAAACAGTGAGTAATAGTCGACGAAACGAGCTAGAATTGGCCAAAATTGTCAGTGTTGATGACCGACACGTAAGCGCACCTTGTTGTTCAACAAGCATGGAAATCACTCCGGGACCCCAAAACGGTGAGTAATAGTCCATGAAACGGGCCAGAATCGTCGAAACTGTCAGGGTTGATGACCGACACGTACGCGCACCTTGTTGTTGTACAAGCATGGAAATCACTTCGGGGCCCCAAAACGGTGAGTAATAGTCCACAAAATGGGACAGAATTGACAAAAACCGCGAGTGTTGATGACCAACACCTAAACGCGCCCGAGGATTCGTTAATCGTGGAAGTCACTCCGGGACCCCAAAACAATGAGTAATAGTCCATGAAACGAGCCAGAATCGGCCAAAATTGTCAGTGTTGATGACCGACACGTAAGCACACCTTGTTGTTGAACAAGCATGAAAATCACTTCGGGACCCCAAAACGGTGAGCAATAGTCCACGAAACGGGTCAGGATCGACAAAAACCGCAAGTGTTGATGACCGCCACGTAAACGCACCCCGGGGTTCGTTAATCGTGGAAGTCACTCTGGGTCCCCAAAATAGTGAGTAATAGTTAACCAAACGGCCAGAATCGGCCAAAACTATCAGTGTTGATGACTGACACATAAACGCACCTCGAGTTCAACAAGCATGGAAATCACTTCGGGACCCTAAAACTGTGGGTAATAGTCCACGAAACGGGTCAGGATCGACAAAAACCATGAGTATTGATGGCCGACACGTAAACGCACCCAAGGCTTCGTTAATCGTGGAAGTCACTTCGAGACCCCAAAATAGCGAGTGATAGTCCATGAAACGGGCCAGAATCAACGAAAACTGTCAGTGTTGATGACCGACACGTAAGCGCACCTTGGGGTTCAACAAGCATGGAAATCACTTTGGGACCCCAAAACAGTTAGCAATAGTCCATGAAACGGGTCAGAATAGAAAAAAACCACGAGTGTTGATGACTGACACGTAAACAAACCCCAGGGTTTGTTAATCATGGAAATCACTCCGGGACCCCAAAAGAGTGAGTAATAATCCATGAAATAGGCCAGAATCGGCCAAAACTATGAGTGTTGATGACCGACACGTAAGCGCACCTTGGGGTTTAACAAGCATGGAAATCACTTTGTGACCCCAAAACGGTGAGTAATAGTCCACGAAACGGGACAGAATCGACAAAAACCGCGAGCGTTGATGACCGACATGTAAACGCACCCCAGGGTTCGTTAATCATGGAAGTCACTCCGGGACCCCAAAACAGTGAGTAATAGTCCACGAAACGAGCCAGAATCGGCCAAAATTGTCAGTGTTGAT
>NC_041385.1:77292032-77311478 GCF_002162155.2 Triticum dicoccoides
GTAAGCGCACCTTGTTGTTGAACAAGCATGGAAATCACTTTGGGACCCCAAAATGGTGAGTAATAGTACACGAAACGGGTCAGAATCGACAAAAACCGCGAGTGTTGATGACTGTCACGTAAACGCACCCCGGGGTTCGTTAATCATGGAAGTCACTCCGGGTCCCCAAAACAGTGAGTAATAGTCCACCAAACGGGCCAGAATCGGCCAAAACTGTCAGTGTTGATGACTGAGACATAAATGAACCTTGGAGTTCAACAAGCATGGAAATCACTTCGGGACCCCAAAACGGTGAGTAATAATCCACGAAACGGGTCAGAATCGACAAAAACTTCGAGTATTGATGACCGACACTTAACCGCACCCCAGGGTTCATTAATCGTGGAAGTCACTTTGAGACCCCAAAATAGTGAGTGATAGTCCGTGAAACAGGCCAGAATCGGCAAAAACTGTCAATGCTGATGGCTTACACGTAAGCGCACCTTGGAGTTCAAGAAGCATGGAAATCACTTCGGGACCCCAAAACGGTGAGTAATAGTCCATGAAACGGGTCAGAATCAACAAAAACAGCGAGTCTTGATGACCAACATGTAAACGCACCCCAAGGTTTGTTAATCATGGGAATCACTCCGGTACCCCAAAACAGTGAGTAATAGTCTATGAAACGGGCAATAATCGGCCGAAACTGTCAGTGTTGAGGACCGAAATATAAGCGCACCTTGGGGTTCAACAAGCATGGAAATCACTTCGGGACCCCAAAACGGTGAGTAATAGTCCACGAAACGGGTGAGAATCGACAAAAACTGTGAGTGTTGATGACCGTCACGTAAACGCACCCCGGGGTTCGTTAATCATGGAAGTCACTCCGGGACTCCAAGACAGTGAGTAATAGTCCACGAAACAGGCCAGAATCGGCCAAAACTATGAGTATTGATGACCGACACGTAAGCGCACCTTGGAGTTCAACAAGCATGGAAATCACTTCGGGACCCCAAAATGGTGTGTAATAGTCCACGAAACGGGTCAGAATCGACAAAAACCGCGAGTGTTGATGACCAACACATAAACGCACCCTAGGGTTTGTTAATCGCGGAAATCACTCCGGGACCCCAAAACAGTGAGCAATAGTCCATGAAACGGGCCAGAATCAGCAAAAACTGTCAGTGTTGATGACCGACACGTAAGCACACCTTGGGGTTCAACTAGCATGAAATCACTTCGGGAACCCAAAACAGTGAGTAATTGTCCATGAAATGGGTCAGAATCGATAAAAACCACGAGTGTTGATGACCGACACGTAAACGCACCCCAGGGTTCGTTAATCATGGAAATCACTTTGGGCCCCCAAAACAGTGAGTAAATAGTCCACGAAACAGGCCAGAATCGGCCAAAACTATGAGTGTTGATGACCGACACATAAGCGCACCTTGGATTCGACAAACATGGAAATCACTTTGAGACCCCAAAAAGGTGACTAATAGTCCACGAAATGGGACAGAATCGACAAAAACTGCGAGTGTTGATGACCATCACGTAAACGCACCCTGGGGTTCGTTAATCGTGGAAGTCACTCCGGGACCCCAAAACAGTGAGTAATAGTCCATGAAACCACTACAGGAAACAGGTAATTTTCCGTCTGTGGATCACAGACGGCAAATACCTAATTCCTGACGGCAAAGACTTTGCCGTCAGGAAGCAGACGGCAAAGTCAGATGGCAAAGATAAATCGGCAAAGAATACTTTGTCGTCTGCTATTTCTCGGGATGGCGGCAAAGAGTTTGCTGTCTGTCAATGGTTTGCCGTCAGTAGACTAGCTAGACGGCAAAATATGCCAACAGACGGAGTGGTCGTGTTGACGGACGGCGTCAAGTACTTTGCCGTCAGTTACGCTATGTCTTTGCTGTCTTCCTTGTATGCCCAGCCGGCAAAGCAAAGATTTTTTAAATAAAAAATATATCTAATCTGTACACAATATCCAAACACAATGCAGATGTGAACTGAAGAAACGTACGCGATGAAGGAAACATACGAACAAGGAATTGCTTAAGTGCTTATACATATGCGATGGTTACACTTTACATGAAGGATCTCCACATAGGAAAACAATAAATGAGTCCTTCTCTCTTGCAAGAAGAACCTTACAAAAAATTGTAAAAAAGCAATCGATTCTTCGTCTTCTCCTGGGCAAGGCGGGGCCGGCGGTGTGGCTGGGGTGCGGTGGTGCTGACATGGCAAGGCAGGGAGGTCCGGCGGGGTCACGGGCATCAGATCCGGCGATGGCTCCTCGACCTCGACCGGATCTGTAGGGTCGTGCGCGACATCAGGAGCTCGGGCAGCAGCAGCGTGAAGGACCTCCATGGCCAGCTCCTGCGGAAGAGAGAACTTCGTGTGAGAAGGAAATAAATGAGGAAAGGGAGAAGAGCTCGGGCCGCGGTGTATGGTGGCTGGCCGGTGGGAGCCCATGGTCGATGGGCGATGGAAGCGGACGGACGCTTCTGGTGGAGGTGGCGACAGGAGGCCGGCGCGGCGGAGGCAAGGGGAGATGGGCTGACCGAGCCTAGGCGACGGGGCACCCGGTCGGCACATTGGAGGCGATGGGCGACAGGCCGGCCCACCGGAGGCGACTGGACGCGGGGCCGACTGCGCTGGAGGGGCACCGGGCCGGCACAGCGGAGTCGACGGGTGATGGAGGGGGCCGGCTGGACCGGAGGCGACTGGGGGAGGGGCCGGCCACGCTGGTGGCGAGTAGAGGCGGGGCCGCTGCCTCCCTGCTCGCCAGCGCCGGCCATGGATGTGTGTTGGATGTGTTGTGTGGTGTGTAGTGTGCGTGGGTGGGTGGGGCGGGGCGTGGGTTACTGGGTGGGTGGGCCTGGCTAGGTAGTGCGTGTGTCAGGATGGGTAGGTGGGGCTGGTGGGTTTTGGATGGGCTGACACGTCATCGATCCGTGGGATCGATCCGCGTGATGTGCTTCTTCTTTGCCGTCTATGATTTTTATTACACACGGCAAAGAGCATACTTTGCCGTCTGCAATAAAAAACACAGACGGGAAAGATCTTTGCCGTCTATAATTTTTTTGTTACAGACGGCAAAGTGTATATTTTGCCGTCTGGAATAAAAAATGTACACGGCAAAGATGTTTGCCGTCTATGTTTCTTATGCAGACGGCAAAGTGAGCTCTTCATCGTTTGTGTTTTTTTCGCAGACGGCAAAGTATATTTTACCGTTAGTTTTTCTTTGCCATTTATTGATGATGGCAAACCCTTTCTTTGTCGTCTTGCCTGACGAAAAGCTGACGGCAAAGCTGCCTACTGACGGCAAATTAGCTGTTTCCTGTAGTGAACGGGCTAGAATCGGCCAAAACTATCAGTGTTGATGACCGACGCATAAACGCACCTTGGAGTTCAACAAGCATGGAAATCACTTCGGGACCCCAAAACGGTGAGTAATAGTCCACGAAACGGGTCAGAATCGACAAAAATAGCGAGTGTGGATGACCCACACATAAACGCACCCCAGGGTTCGTTAATCGTGGAAGTCACTCCGAGACCCCAAAATAGTGAGTGATAGTCCACGAAACGGGCCAGAATCAGCCAAAACTGTCAATGTTGATGACCTACACGTAAGCGCACCTTGGGGTTCAACAAGCATGGAAATCACTTTGGGACCCCAAAACGGTGAGTAATAGTCCATGAAACGGGTTAGAATCGACAAAAACCGCGAGTCTTGATGACCGATGAGGGAGTCCTAGATTAAGGGGTCCTCGGACAGCCGTACTATATACTTTGGCCGGACTGTTGGACTATGAAGATACAAGATTGAAGACTTTGTCCCGTGTCCGGATGGGACTCTCCTTTGTGTCGAAGGCAAGCTTGGATATTCGGATATGTAGATTTCCTTCTCTGTAACCGACTCTGCGTAACCCTAGCCCCCTCCGGCGTCTGTATAAACTGGAGGGTTTAGTACATAGGACAACAACAATCATAATCATAGGCTAGCTTCTAGGGTTTGCCTCTACGATCTCGTGGTAGATCAACTCTTGTAATACTCATATCATCAAGATCAATCAAGCAGGAAGTAGGGTATTACCTCCATCGAGAGGGCCCGAACCTGGGTAAAACATCTTGTCCCATGCCTCCTGTTACCATTAGCCTTAGACACACAGTTCGGAACCCCCTACCTGAGATCTGCCGGTTTTGACACCGACATTGATGACACACAGTTCCACTGTGCCATCGATGTAAGGCTTGATGGCCCAGTCAATCATCTTCAATGATGTGGTCCAGGAGGAGGTGTTCCCCCCTAGACAGATCTTCGTATTCGGCGGCGTCGTACTGCGGGCCGACTCACTTGGCCATTTGGAACAGATAGATAGCTACGCCACAGGCCATCAGGTCGGGTTTGGAAGCCTAAACTATACTTCCGACATCCACGGAGACTTGATCTTTGATGGGTTTGAGCCCATGACAGTTGCGCCAAACAGTCATGACGGACTTGACTTTGATCTGCCGTCGGACAGTATACGGGCGATCGCGCCCGCATTGGTGCCGACAATCAATCTGGAGCAAATCATCCCTGCCGAGGACGGGTGGATGGACCCCGCCACGGAAGCTGCACACTCATCTGCGGTGGAGCCAAATGCTGATCCCACCTCCTGTGAGACTGGTGTCATCGGACCCCCGGCCTCTTCCCCGGTTGTAGGGTCCGAACCGCGTGCGTCCGTGCCTATCGAATCAGATTGGGCACCTGTCATAGAGTTCACCGATGCGGATATTTTTCACCACTGACCGTTGGGAGATGTGCTGAACTCATTAATGTCCCTGTCCTTGTCAGGAGACTCTTGGTCGAACTATGCCCGGCTCGAGTGGGAAGCGGACGATGAAGAAATTCGTTCCCCACCCACCACCCACTTCATAGCCACTGTCGATGACTTAACCGACACGCTCGATTTTGACTCCGAAGACGTCGACGGTATTTACGACGACGCAGGAGAAGAACAGGAACCACCATCCACTGGGTGCTGGACTGCCACCTCATCATACGATATATACATGGTGGACACACCAAAAGAAGGCGATAGTGACGATACAATGAAGGATAATCCCCTTGATATATAAGACACCAAAGCGGCGCCGTAGATGCCGCTCTAAATCCCGCCACAGTAAAAACAGCGACAACAGCGCAAGAAATAATAATACCCCAGTTGATTCCAAAGGAAACGACGACCCCATGGACCCAGTGATGGAGCAGGGTGAACCAGGGGACGGTGAAAATAGTCTGGAGCCGACGTCAAATAACGCCGATCCCGAGGGTAAAATTCAACAACCTGTCTCCGAAGAGGAGGACAGCCCGGATGATGATGCACTTATCATCCCAGAAAAACTCTTGGAACAAGAGAACCTCCACAGAAGACTTATCTCCATCGCGAGGAGCCTAAAGAAGCAGAAGCAAAAGCTTAAAGCCGCGCAGGATATGCTCTACCGAAGGTGGAACAAAGTGCTCGACACAGAAGAAAAATACGGCGACGATCGCCACGCAAAGAGCTATCCAAAGCGCAAGCTGCTGCCCGAGTTCGACGACGAGGCCGTAGAGCCCACTCAGCCAAAAGCTACCGATCAGCCAGACCAACCGCCCCGTGGCCGTGACAAGACGGCTAATGATGTTGCCCACAAGTCAGCACACGATTTACGTGAGCTCCTGGACAGAAAGTACGGTATGGCCAGATCCATCTATGGATCCAGGAAGGGCGCTCCAGCGCAGGATCAGAACTACCGAAACGATCAGAACAATCGACTACCAGCCTTGGAATCAGAACCAAACACAACAACCGTCAACAGCATGCCACGACACAACCAAATACAGGGGTGCCGCACACCCCTTGTGCTTCATCGGTGAGGTGCTGGATCATGAATTTTCGGAAGCATTCAAACCCATGAATATAGAGGCATACAATGGAACTACAAACCCTGGGGTCTAGATCAAGGACTTTATCCTTCATATCCATATGGCTCGCGGAGACAATCTCCACCCCATCAAATATCTACCCCTCAAATTAAAGGGACTAGCTCGGCAACGGCTGAAAAGCCTTCTCGAAAACTCAATTGGAAGTTGGGAAGAGCTCGAGGATGCTTTCAGGGCCAATTTTCAAGGGACCTATGTCCGGCCTCCGGACGCTAATGACCTAAGTCATATAATTCAACATCCCGGAGACTCAGCTCGAAAGCTCTGGAACAGGTTTCTTACTAAGAAAAACCAAATAGTCGATTGCCCGGACGCCGTGGCTTTAGCGGCCTTCAAACACAGTATCCGGGACGAATGGCTTGCCAGACACCTCGGCCAAGAAAAGCCGAGGATGATGGCAGCCTTAACTAGCCTTATGACCCACTTTTGCGCGGGCGAGGACAGCTAGCTGGCCCGGCGACCCAAGCACATCCGAAGTCAGGGATGGCAACGGGAAGCCGCGACGCAACAAAAACAAGCGTCGAAACAATAATGACAGCACAGAGAATACGACATTCAATGCCGGATTCAGGGGCTCCCGACCCAGTCAATGGAAGAAGCCATTTAAAGGCAGCAGAGATGGACCGTCCAGCCTAACCAAGATTCTAATCAAATTATGTCAGATTCACGGCACCCCCGAAAAGCCTGCAAACCACACCCACAGAGAGTGTTGGGTTTTCAAACAGGCGGACAAGCTGAACGTTGAACAAAATGGGAGGGAGACGCCACGTGAGGACGAGGAGGACCCTCGTCAGCCGAACACTGGAGGACAGAAAAATTCCCACCAGAAGTCAAAACAGTGAATATGATTTACGTAACTCACATTCCAAAGAGAACGCGCACTCAGAGACGTATACGATGTTGAGCCTGTTGCCCCCAAATTTAATCCCTGGTCGGCCTACTCGATCACCTTTAATCGCAGGGACCACCCAACTAGTGTTCGGCACGGAGGATCGACTGCCTTGGTGCTCGACCCAATAATTGATGGATACCATCTATACGAGTCCTCATGGACGGCGGCAGTAGTCTAAACCTGATATATCAGGACACTGTCCGCAAAATCGGGATAGACCCTTCAAGGATAAGTCTAAGTTACACTACCTTCAAAGGAGTAATACCAGGCATCGAGGCCCACTGTATGGGCTCTCTAGTACTAGAGGTTGTATTTGGTTCCCCCGACAACTTCAGAAGCGAGGAATTAACCTTCGACATCGCTCCATTCCGGAGTGGCCGTCACGCACTACTTGGAAGAACGACCTTCACTCGTTTTAATGCAGTACCGCATTACGCCTACCTCAAACTTAAGATGCCCGGTTCACGCGGCGTCAACACAGTTAGCGGAAACACAGAGCGTTCCTTACGCGCGGAAGAATATGTGGCGGCTCTAGCAACCGAACACTAAGCGGTCCCTCCAACCAGGACTAATGGCCGGTCATCAAGACCACGGACACGGTTAGACGAGTTCGGTGCTCCACCTGATGTAACAACCTAGTTGGGATTTCCCCATAAAAGATGCTAGGGGCTGCTTGCAAAAAGAGCCCATAGTTTGGCTCGACACTATCAATACAATAGCATATTGCATTTTCATTAACGAACACCTCGCACGAAGTCTCTCACCTGGGTTTTTTCTTTTACAGACGACCATCGTGCTACACCCTTCCAGGATATGGCACAACGGAGATAAAGGCGCAGACATGCAGCAGGGCCCCGCACAAAGGTTTCTCTTTAGATTAAGACCCTGTGTAAACCTTTTTAACATCTCTTGTTTCTTCTTCCCCTCCGGAAACTTTATACAACCGGGGGGGGATACTGGCATTTTCAGCATTTTTGTCACACCAGAACACTGCTCATACCTGGAAACTCAGGGCTCATTGTTAAGGGCGTTATTCAGCCCAGTACACATTATAAAGTCCGAATACCTTAGGGAGTATTCGGCGTCGCGAGTTCGGCCTTATATGCATCAGCTCTGAATGATGTCTTTGGTCAAATGTTGGGTTTGCCCGGCTCCCATGTTTTGCTACCTTACGTTCCGTTCTATCGGCTAAGGCGGCACCGGGAGAACTACTGCGATTGTGCCCCGGTTCACCTGGATACATGTCATTCGAACATGGCACTCTTTGAACATTGAGCCTCTATTAAACGGGCGCCTTCTAAGACTTCTTCGAAATAGTGCTCAGCCGGGTCCTGGCCGTCTGCCGCTGCGGTGGCTTCCATCCTAGCCCAGTATATTTTAACATGGGCAAGAGCCATCCGCGCACCCTCTATACAAGCCGAGCTCTTCACAGCATCGATATGCGACACATCACCAAGGAATTGTTGCACCAATCCAAAATAGCTGTCCGGCCTCAGTCCTTGGGGCCAAAGATGATCAACGACAGGCCTCATAGCAAGCCCGGACAACTTGTGGAGTTCGGCCCATGCGGCCATCTTTTCATTCAATGGCAACGGACGCATCGGGACACTTAACTGCGACAAGAATAACCTCTCAGCCTTATGGTCCTTCCGATCTTTATAAAACTCGGATGCATCAGCAGCGCTCTTTGCCAGGTCCGTGTATGAGTCCGCCACGCTCCACAACTGATCCAGAGGGGCATACTTCGGATCTCCGAATTTCATCCGCAACAGATAATGCTTTCCGGCCACGATATCTCCAGCCTCACGAAGCTCCTCCCTCATCCCCCTCATTTTAGAGCGGGTTTCCTTGGCCGCCTCTAGGGCCTTCTTCAGGTCAGCCGCCTTTTCTTGATTTTTCTTTTCAAGGAGCTCACGGCGGTTGGCGACATCTTCCAGCGCGGTAGCCATCTGGGCTATCTTTTCTTCGTTTCGGCGATGAGTAGCATGTTCGGCTCTTAACTCCTCGACCGCCTTCAGAGCGGCAGCGTCACTCGTCCGGGCTTGCTCCTTGGCTCGGGCAAGCTCCGCCCGAAGGGTCTCCACGGGAGCAGCTCCATCTACAGTCACAGCATATTACAGTTACTAGCATCATGTTCCTCTTAAAGATTGCTGACAAGCCGAATATACATAACCTGGGCCTCGTCAAGCCGCTTGTTAACAAGCATGATGTCGGTATCGGCCATGTCTAGCTTCCGCTTTAGTTCGGCAAAATCAACAGATCAGTCGGCCGCCGAACCCTCAGCCACCTGCACAAAAAGCAGTGAGATTATTAACAGAGATTATGATCCTCTGTCCGCCACGTTGATGGCAACCAGAGTCTCAGGGGATACTATCTATATAGAGCACGCTTATCATGTGCGGAACCATCAAAAATACATTTTTTGCGTACCTCAAAGCCTCTTAGCAGACTCGTAAAAGCTTCGTTCAAACCGCTTTTTGCGGATGAAATCCTCTCAACTACCGTGCCCATTAAGGCATGATGCGTCTCGGAGATGGCCGCTTGCTCCAGAAGGCCCATAAGGGTGTCCGGCTGTGTGCCGGACAATCCCAGACTCCTCCTAAAGCTCTCCTTGGGAGCCGGATATTCCAGACTCCGGGCGGCCGAAGTGTCAACTTCTGGCCTTGGCAGATCAGGAGAAATCCTCCGTGATGACACCTCGGGGTTATCCGCCCTGTGTGACGGGGAGGCAGGGGGAGGCGACTCGCTCTCCATCATCTCCGGGGGAAGATCCCTCGAGGAAGAACTCTATGGAGAAGGGCTACAAGCTGGACTGCAACATATATGTTTCGGTCATTATCCTCAGAAAATAAACGGGGTATGTCTACCAAGGTACTCTTTCACTTATGGCTCGGTGGAGGGCCGGTCCCCTTGTGAGTTCTTCTTCCCTTATTTAGAAGCCTCCGTTTCCAAATCTTCGGAGGCGGCCCTTTTCCTACCTGGAGGAGAAGGGATTTTAGATTCCCCTCCCCGATTATCCTCCTTCGCGGAGGCACCTACTCCTCCAACCTGGATGTGTAAAAAATGAGGCCCATCAATGGCTTCTCTATTTCTCCCCTCGTCTTCGCCCGATGGCACCTGATACGGCACGCGGTCAACCATCCTGGTCAACAAGGGATTCCGCGAGCCTTCGGGAAGAGGGGCCAGACACCTAATCCTCTCCGTTTTCTTTAGCCAGTCCTGGCAGAGAATGTTTTTCTAATGAGGTTATAATGAATATAAAGGACGGTGTGTTCGGCGGCAGAAGTATTTACCGGGGTATCCGAGCGATTACAATTGAGACCCACGTCCTCGGTGGTGTCAGGACACTTTATTCGTGATCCAAAGAACAACTCGTACATCTCTTTGAGCGTCATACCAAACAATTGTTGAATGGTTCACAGTCCTTCCGGGTTGAACTCCCACATACGGAGAGGACGACGTTGGCAGGGCAGGACTCGATGAACCAGCATCACTTGTATTATCTTGGTAAGACTGATATCCCTCTTGAGAAGGTCTCAGATGCGGCTAGGAGGGAGTAGTTCACCCTCGGGGCTGAGGGTATGTACCAGTAGCTATGTGTTTGATCTCTCTCTCTCGTGCTCTCTCTCGCGTTCCATCTATGGCACGATCTTGATGTATCCCGAGCTTTGCTATTGTAGTTGGATCTTATGATGTTTCTCCCCCTCTACTCTGTTGTGATGAATTGAGTTTTCCCTTTGAAGTTATCTTACCGGATTGAGTCATTTATGAGAACACTTGATGTATGTCTTGCCGTGATTATCTGTGGTGATAATGGGATATCATGTGCCACTTGATGTATGTTTTGGTGATCAACTTGCGGGTTTCGTGACTTTGGGAACCTATGCATAGGGGTTGGCACATGTTCTTGACTCTCCGATAGAAACTTTGGGGCACTCTTTGAAGTACTTTTATGTTGGTTGGATGAATCTGAGATTGTGTGATGCATATCGCATAATCATGCCCACGGATACTTGAGGTGACAATGGAGTATCTAGGTGACATTAGGGTTTTGGTTGATTTGTATCTTAAGGTGTTATTCTAGTACGAACTCTTTTATAGATCGATCAGAAAGAATAACTTTGAGGTGGTTTCGTACCCTACCATAATATCTACGTTTGTTCTCCGCTATTAGTGGCTTTGGAGTGACTCTTTGTTGCATGTTGAGGGATAGTTATGTGATCCAATTATGTTATTATTTTTGAGAGAACTTGCACTAGTGAAAGTATGAACCCTAGGCCTTGTTTCCTATCATTGCAATACCGTTTACGCTCACTTTTATCATTAGTTACCTTGCTGTTTTTATTATTTCAGATTACAAATACCTTTATCTACCATCCATAGTGCACTTGTATCACCATCTCTTCGCTGAACTAGTGCACAAATACAATTTGCCATTGTATTGGGTGTGTTGGGGACACAAGAGACTCTCTATTATTTGGTTGCAGGGTTGCTTGAGAGAGACCATCTTTATCCTACGCCTCCTACGGATTGATAAATATTAGGTCATCCACTTGAGGGAAATTTGCTACTGTCCTACAAACCTGTGCACTTGCAGGCCCAACAATGTCTACAAGAAGAAGGTTGTGTAGTAGACATCAAGCTCTTTTCTGCCGCCGTTGCCGGGGAGGTTAGCGCTTGAAAGTATATCTTTAGATCTTGCAATCGAATATTTTTGTTTCTTGTTTTATCACTAGTTTAATTTATAAAATAAAACTACAAAAATGGAATTGAGAGTTCCTCATATGCTTCATCTTGTTAATGTCTTTCGTGAAAATGATGGGAAGGAAAATTGTGCTCAAGTACTAGAGGAAGAATTACATAGAATGCTTGGCATAAAATATGTGAATGATAAGCATGATTGCAATGTTGTTAGTATGAATTCCTTGAATATCCATGATGCTAATGATATGCAAAGCCACAAGCTTGGGGAAGCTATGTTTGATGAAGATGATATTTTTTGTCCCCCAAGCTTTGATAAGCAAATTTACTATGATGAAAGCATGCCTCCTATCAATGATGATTATTCTGATGACATGTATGCTTTAAAGAATAATGATAACCATGAAACTTGTCATCTTGATCCTAATTTTAAATCATATGATAGCTATTTTGTTGAGTTCGCTCCCACTACTATTCATTAGAAGAATTTTTCTTATGAGGAGAGTAGTAAATTTTCTATGCTAGTAGATCATGAAAAGAATGCTTTAGATGCTGGTTATATTGTTGAATTCATTCATGATGCTACTGAAAATTATTATTAGGGAGGAACATATGCTTGTAGGAATTGCAATAATGTCAAGTTTCGTCTCTATGTGCTTAAAATCTTGAAGCTATGCTTGTTTTACCTTCCTATGCTTGTTGATTATTGTTCCCATAAGTTATTTGCTCACAAAATCCCTATGCACAGGAAGTGGGTTAGGCTTAAATGTGCTAGTCATATGCCTCATGATGCTCCCGTTATGTTTCAATTCCTATCTTTTATGTGAGCATCATTATCATCATCATGCCTAGCTAGAAAGGCATTAAAGAAAAGCTCTTGTTGGGAGACAACCCAATACTTATCCTTACTCTTTTTGTGTGTCCACATGATTATGCTACTGTAGTAATCATGTTTTATAAGCTTTTGTTTCAGTGAAGTGCCAAGTAAGACTTTTAGGATGGCTTACAGTGATAGTTGTGTTGATCCTGCTGAAAATCAGAAACTTTTGCACCCAGTAAATTAGTTTTGTTAATTCACAGAAACGTGCTTCTGATCTGATTCTTTTTTCTCTAGATTGGTACACGAATTTCTTAGGAGTTCCTAATTTCGTAGGATATTTGGAGTTCCAGAAGTATATGTTTGATACAGATTACTACAGACTGTTCTGCTTTTGACAGATTCTGTTTTCTATGTGTTGTTTGCTTATTTTGATGAATCTATGAGTAGTATCGGAGGCTATGAACCATAGATAAGTTGGAGTACAGTAGATATTGCACCAATATGAATTTATAATGAGTTCATTACAGTACCTAAGTGGTGGTTTTGATTTTCTGATACTAACGGAGCTCACGAGTTTTCTGTTAAGTTTTGTGTTGTGAAGTTTTCAAGTTTTGGGTAAAGATTCGATGGACTACGGAATAAGGAGTGGCAAGAGCCTAAGCTTGGGGATACCCAAGGCACCCCAAGGTAATATTCAAGGACAACCAAGAGCCTAAGCTTGGGGATGCCCCGGAAGGCATCCCCTCTTTCGTCTTCGTTCATCGGTAACTTTACTTGGAGCTATATTTTTATTCACCACATGATATGTGTTTTTGCTTGGAGCATCATTTTCTTTTGTTAGTATTTGCTTTCTGTTATTTATCTTAATGTTTTGCATCTTTAGTTTCAATAAAAAAGTCAAGGATAGCCTTTGCCATGCTTATTTTGCTAGTATACATGTTGCTGTTTGAAAAACAGAAAGTTTACCGCTGTTGCAAAAATTCCCTAGAAAAGTCAGAGAGTGGTATAATGTTGAATCTTTTTGCATATTGAGCTCTGATAAATTTATTACAGTGGGAATTTCAGTTCATAATTTTTGGAGTCAGGCAAGTATTGATACTCTTGCATTCTTTACAGACTGTACTGTTTTGGCAGATTGCTGTTATGGTTGCATTGTTTGCATATGTTTGCTTGATTAATGATTATATTTGAGGATAGGAGTATTAAATATGCAGAGGCATTTAGTATGCAATGGTGAATAATAATCTTAGTGATTTGTTACAGTAGAAAATGATAAGGTTTTGTGTTGGTTTATACTAACCTATCTCAAGAGTTCTTGTTGAGTTTGTTGTGAATGAAGCTTTTGATAAAAAGAGAAACCATGATATGAGAGGAATTAAGGAGACACAAAAGTTCAAGATTGGGGATGCCCAAGGCACCCCAAGATAATATTTCAAGAAGTCTCAAGCATCTCAGCTTGGGGATGCCCCGGTAGGCATCCCACCTTTCTTCTTCAACAACTATCGGTTAGTATCGGTTGAGCCTAAGTTTTTGCTTCTTCACATGAGTTGTGCTATCCTTGCAATGTCGTTTTCTTTAGCTTTGATTTCTGTTTGAATAAAGTATCAAGATCTGAAATTATTAAATGAGAGAGAGTCTTCGCATAGTTGCATAATTATTTAGCTACTCATTGACCTTCACTTATATCTTTCGGAGTAGTTTGTCATTTGCTCTAGTGCTTCACTTATATCTTTTAGAGCACGGTGGTGGATTTGTTTTAAAGAAACTATTGATCTCTCATGCTTCACTTAGATTATTTTCAGAGTCATTAATAGCATGGTAATTTGCTTAATGTTAATATACTTGGTGTTCAAGATATGTGAAACTTTCTTATGAGTGTGTTGAATACTAAGAAAAGTTTGATGCTTGATAATTGTTTTGAGATATGGAGGTGATAATATCAAAGTCGTGCTAGTTGGGTAATTGTGAAATTGAGAAATGCTTGTGTTGAAGTTTGCAAGTCCCGTAGCATGCACGTATGGTTAAAGTTGTGTAACAAATTTGAAACATGAAGCGTACCTGGCTTGTGCATCCTTATGAGTGGCGGTCGGGGACGAGCGATGGTCTTTTCCTACCAATCTATCCCCCTAGGAGCATGCGCGTAGTACTTGATTTTTGATGGCTTCTAAATTTTTGCAATAAGTATATGAGTTCTTTTGACTAATGTTGAGTCCATGGATTATACGCACTCTCACCTTTTCGCCTTTGCTAGCCTCTTCGGTACCGTGCATTGCCCTTTCTCACCTTGAGAGTTGGTGCAAACTTCGCCTGTGCATCCAAACCCCGTGATATGATACGCTCTATCACACATAAACCTCCTTATATCTTCCTCAAAACAGCCACCATACCTACCTGTCATGGCATTTCCATAGCCATTCCGAGATATATTGCCATGCAACTTCCATCATCATATTCATGACATACATTACTTTTGTCATATTGCCATTGCATGATCATGTAGTTGACATCGTATTTTTGGCAAAGCCACCATGCATTATTTCTCATACATGTCACTCTTGATTCATTGCACCATCCCGGTACACCACCGGAGGCATTCATATAGAGTCATATCTTGTTCTAAGTTTCGAGTTGTAATCCTTATGCTGTAATCAATAGAAGTGTGATGATCATCATTGTTAGAGCATTGCCCAAAAAGAAAAAAAAGAGAAAAGAAGAAGAAAGGCCAGAAGAAAGAAAAAAAGAAAGGCCGAAAAAAAGAAAAAGAAAGAAAAGAAAAAAGGGCAATGCTACTATCTCTTTTTCCACACTTGTGCTTCAAAGTAGCACCTTGTTCTTCATGTAGTGAGTCTCATATGTTGTGCTTCAAAGTAGCACCGTGTTCTTCATGTAGTGAGTCTCATAAGTTATTTTTTTTACTAGTGGGAATTTTCATTATAGAACTTGGCTTGTATATTCCTACGATGGGCTTCCTCAAATGCCCTAGGTCTTCATGAGCAAGCGAGTTGGATGCACACCCACTAGTTTTCTTTTGTTGAGCATTCATAGCTCTAGTGCATCCGTTGCATGGCAATCTCTACTCCTCATTTTGACATCAATTAATGGGAATCTCCATAGCCCGTTGATTATCCTCGTCAATGTGAGACTTTCTCCTTTTTTGTCTTCTCCACACAATCCCCATCGTCATATTCTATTCCACCCATAGTGCTATATCCATGGATCGCGCTCCTGTATTGAGTGAAGGTTGAAAAAGTTTGAGATTATTTGAGTATGAAACAATTGCTTGGCTTGTCATCGGGGGTATAGAAGTTTGGAACATCTTTGTGTGACGAAAATGAAGCATAGCCTAACTGTATGATTTTCTAGGGATGAACATTCTTTTGCCATGTTATTTTGAGAAGACATGATTGCTTTGATTAGTATGCTTGAAGTATTATTACTTTTGTGTCAATATGAACTTTTGTCTTGAATCTTTTGGATCTGAATATTTATGCCACAATTAAGAATATATACATTGAAATTATGCCAAAGTATCACTCCGCATCAAAAAAATTATCATTTACCTACTCGAGGATGAGCAGGAATTAAGCTTGGGGATGCTTGATACGTCTCCAACGTATCTATAATTTTTGATTGCTCCATGCTACTTTATCTACTGTTTTAGGCAATATTGGGCTTTATTATCCACTTTTATATTATTTTTTGGGACTAACCTATTAACTGGAGGCCCAGCCCAGATTTGCTGTTTTATGCCTATTTCAGTGTTTCGAGGAAAAGGAATATCAGACGAAGTCAAAACGGAACGAAATCAACTGGAGAAGTTATTTTTGGAAGGAAAGCCACCCGATGGACTTGGAGTGCACGTCAGGAGATACGGGAGGTGCTCACGAGGGTGCCCCCCCCCCCCCGGGGCGCTCCCCTGCCTCGTGGGGCCTCCGTAGCTCCACCGACGTACCCCTTGCACCCATATATACTCTTGTACCCTAAAACTTCCAGAACGGAAAATAGATCGGGAGTTCCGCCGCCGCAAGCCTCTGTAGCCACCAAAAACCTCTCGGGAGCCCATTCCGGCACCCTGTCGGAGGGGGATCCCATCACCGGTGGCCATCTTCATCATCCCAGCGCTATCCATGACGAGGAGGGAGTAGTTCACCCTCGGGGCTAAGGGTATGTACCAGTAGCTATGTGTTTGATCTCTCTCTCTCTCTCTCTCTCTCTCTCTCTCTCTCTCTCGTGTTCTCTCTCGTGTTCTATCTATGGCACGATCTTGATGTATCCCGAGCTTTGCTATTGTAGTTGGATCTTATGATGTTTCTCCCCCTCTACTCTCTTGTGATGAATTGAGTTTCCCCTTTGAAGTTATCTTATCGGATTGACTCTTTTATGAGAACACTTGATGTATTTCTTGTCGTGATTATCTGTGGTGACAATGGGATATCATGTGCCACTTGATGTATGCTTTGGTGATCAACTTGCGGGTTTTGTGACTTTGGGAACCTATGCATAGGGGTTGGCACACATTCTTGACTCTCCGATTGAAACTTTGGGGCACTCTTTGAAGTACTTTTATGTTGGTTGGATGAATCTGAGATTGTGTGATGCATATCGTATAATCATGCCCACGAATACTTGAGGTGACAATGGAGTATTAGGTGACATTAGGGTTTTGGTTGATTTGTATCTTAAGGTGTTATTCTAGTACGAACTCTTTTATAGATCGATCCGAAAGAATAACTTTGAGGTGGTTTCGTACCCTACCATAATCTCTATGTTTGTTCTCCGCTATTAGTGGATTTGGAGTAACTCTTTGTTGCATGTTGAGGGATAGTTATGTGATCCAATTATGTTATTATTGTTGAGAGAACTTGCACTAGTGAAAGTATGAACCCTAGGCCTTGTTTCCTATCATTGCAATACCGTTTACGCTCACTTTTATCATTAGTTACCTTGCTGTTTTTATTATTTCAGATTACAAATACCTTTATCTACCATCCATAGTGCACTTGTATCACCATCTCTTCGCCGAACTAGTGCACCTATACAATTTTCCATTGTATTGGGTGTGTTGGGGACACAAGAGACTCTCTGTTATTTGGTTGCAGGGTTGCTTGAGAGAGACCATCTTCATCCTACGCCTCCTACGGATTGATAAACCTTAGGTCATCCACTTGATGGAAATTTGCTACCGTCCTACAAACCTGTGCACTTGCAGGCCCAACAACGTCTACAAGAAGAAGGTTGTGTAGTAGACATCAGCCACCCACTTTGTACCTCGGGGAGCGGTGATGTAAAGCCACTCATGCTGCCATAAGTCAGAGGTCTCCACGAAAGAACCCTTTGGCCATGGGGCGTCGGCGCCCTTGCTTATTATAGCTCCTCCGCACTCCGCGTGACGCCCGTCGATCACCCTCGGCCTCACATTGAAGGTCTTGAGCCATAGGCCGAAGTGGGGGTGATGCTGAGGGAGGCTTCACACACGACGATAAACAACGAGATGTGAAGAACGGAATCCGGAGCTAGATCATGGAAATCTAATCCGTAATAGAACATGAGCCCTCTGACGAAGGGATCCACGCTAAAGCCTAGCCCTTGGAGAAAGTGGGGGATAAAGACAACGCTCTCGTTGGGTTCGGGAGTGGGGTAGACCTGCCCTGGAGCAGCTAGCCTATGCGGAATCTCGGCGGTGAGATACCTGGCCTCCCTAAGCTTCCGGATGTCCTCCTCTGTGACGGAGGAGGCCATCCACCGGCCTTGATTGGATCCGGACATGGTCGAAGGACCGAAGTGCTTTGGCTTGAGCCTTGGGTGTTGGAACTCGAGGTGCGGGAGGGGAAGGATCGAGCATGGAAAGAAAAGGACAGGCCTTGGCCCCCTTTATAAAGAGGACGAATATCAAGCGTCCCCCGCGTGACCGTTTGGGACTTGCCAGAAATCGAGGAGTCATATTAAACAAACACGGTTGGGTTACCCACACCTGTATTGATGAGAATCCCGTGATAAGGGGGAACACGATCTCTGCTTCGACAAGATGTGCTAGTAAAACCGCCTCGCAGCGCGTGTAGTGGCTAGTTATGAAAACGGTTCGAATAAAGACCGGACCATGGCGTGATATCATAAAAGTTGTCGGCAGTTTAGGTTTGTGGAAAATTATACTCTCTGCAGCGGTATGTGGAATTTGTTTTGCAGAGCCAGACACGATCCTTGTGTCCTAAATCTTCTATGGAGTATTCGGAGAAGGAACCCGCCTTGCAATGCCTAAGACAATCTGCGCGCCGGACTCATCATCATTGAAGCCTGGTTCAGGGGCTATAGAGGGAGTCCTGGATTAAGGGGTCCTCTGACAGCCAGACTATATACTTTGGCCGAACTGTTGGACTATGAAGATACAAGATTGAAGACTTCGCCCCATGTCCGGATGGGACTCTCCTTTGCGTGGAAGGCAAGCTTGGATATTCGGATATGTAGATTTCCTTCTCTGTAACCGACTCTGTGTAACCCTATCCCCCTTGGTGTCTATATAAACCGGAGGGTTTAGTCCGTAGGACAACAACAATCATAATCATAGGCTAGCTTCTAGGGTTTAGCCTCTACGATCTTGTGGTAGATCAACTCTTGTAATACTCATATCATCAAGATCAATCAAGCAGGAAGTAGGGTATTACTTCCATCAAGAGGGCCCAAACCTGGGTAAAACATCGTGTCCCCAGCCTCCTGTTACCATTAGACTTAGACGCATAGTTCGGGACCCCCTACCCGAGATCCGCCGGTTTTGACACGGACAACTGACAGGTAAACGCACCCCAGGGTTTGTTAGTCGTGGAAATCACTCGGGGACCCCAAAATAGTGAGTAATAGTCCATGAAACAGGCTAGAATCGGCCAAAACTGTCAGTGTTGATGACCGACACGTAAGCGCACCTTGGGGTTCAACAAGCATGAAAATCACTTCGGGGCCCCAAAACGGTGAGTAATAGTCCACGAAACGGGTCAGAATCGACAAAAACCACGAGTGTTGATGACTGACACATAGACCACCCCAGGGTTCGTTAATCGTGGAAATCACTTTGGGCCCCCAAAA
>NC_041385.1:77312297-77373368 GCF_002162155.2 Triticum dicoccoides
GACAAAAACCGCGAGTGTTGATGACTGACACGTAAACGCACCCCAGGGTTCGTTAATCGTGGAAATCACTTCGAGACCCTAAGACAGTGAGTAATAGTCCATGAAACGGGCCAGAATCGGCCAAAACTATGAGTGTTGATGACCGACACGTAAGCGCACCTTGGAGTTCAACAAGCATGGAAATCAGTTTGTGACCCCAAAACTGTGAGTAATAGTCCATGAAACGGGTCAGAATCGACAAAAACCGTGAGTGTTGATGACCGACACGTAAACGCACCCCAGGGTTCGTTAATCATGGAAGTCACTCCGAGACCCCAAAACAGTGAGTAATACTCTTATACCCAAAACCATCAGGGGAGCCACGAAAACACTTTACCACTGCCGCAACCTTTTGTACCCGTGAGGTCCCATCTAGGGGCCTTTTCTAGCGTCCCTCCGGAGGGTGATTCGATCATGGAGGGCTTCTACATCAACACCATTTCCCTTCCGATGAAGCATGAGTAGTTTACCACAGACCTACGGGTCCATAGCTAGTAGCTAGAGGACTTCCTCTCTCCCTTTGATTCTCAATACCATGTTCTCCTCGATGTTCTTGGAGATCTATTCGATGTAATATTCTTTTGCGGTGTGTTGGTCGAGATCCGATGAATTGTGGATTTATGATCAGATTATCTATGAATATTATTTGAGTCTTCTCTGAATTCTTATATGCATGATTTGATATCTTTGCAAGTCTCTTCGAATTATCAGTTTAGTTTGGCCTAGTAGATTGGCTTTTCTTGCAATGGGAGAAGTGCTTAGCTTTGGATTCAATCTTGTGGTGTCCTTTCCCAGTGACAGTAGGGGCAGCAAGGCACGTATTGTATTGTTGCCATCGAGAATAAAAAGATGGGGTTTTCATCATTTTACTTGAGTTAATTCCTCTACATCATGTCATCTTACTTAATGCGCTACTATGTTCTTTATGAACTTAATACTCTAGATGCAGGCAGCAGTTGGTCGATGTGTGGAGTAATAATAGTAGATGCAGAATCGTTTTGGTCTACTTGACATAGACGTGATGTATATGTTCATGATCATTGCGTTAGATATCATCATAATTATGCGCTCTTCTATAAATTGCTCAACAGTAATTTGTTCACCCACCGTATTATTTGATATCTTGAGAGAAGCCACTAGTGAAACCTATGGCCCCCGAGTCTCTTTTCCATCATATAAGTTCTATTTTCCATCATACTAGTTTCTAATCTATTATTTTGCAATCTTTTACTTTCCGATCTATAAACCAAAAATACCAAAAATATTTACTTTACCGTTTATCTATATCTATCAGATCTCACTTTTGCAAGTAACCGTGAAGGGATTGACAACCCCTTTATCGTGTTGGGTGCAAGTTGTTGATTCTTTGTGCAGGTATCTGGTGACTTGTGCGTTATCTCCTACTGGATTGATACCTTGGTACTCAAACCGAGGGAAATACTTACTCTACTTTGCTGCATCACCCTTTCTGCTTCAAGGGAAAAACCAACACAAGCTCAAGAGGTAGCACTTGCCCATGGTGCGTTTGTTTATCTTCTTCATTGTCGGGTCTTTATCTGGATCAGTATATTTGGTTTCATCCCAGCCCAGGAACAAGAATACCTGGTGCAGCTTAGTTAGGAGGGAGTGCTCCATATCCGGTATCTTCTTTAGTTTCTCATTGTTGATGGTGGTGGTTGCCTGTAGGATGCAACCTATTTGATTGTCATAGCACGGGCGCACTTCCGCGGGCTCTTTTGCCTCAAAATATCTGGAGTTCACCTCCATGATCACCAGTCTAGTAGTGATGAGCTTGTTTGGGCGCCACATCCTCTTCGGTTTTGGTTCTATATCGGCTTCGCCAGTCGCGGTGCCGGTCTCGGCGTCAGTCTCAGTCTCAGCGTCGGTCTTGATGTTGGTCTCAGTCTTGGATGTGACAAGTGGGCCCTGCAACAACCGTTGCTCGTCGAGAAGGTTCAAATAGGCGTCTGCCGCCTTGTAGATGTTGCAATCACCAGAACCATGTCCTTCATCGTTGCTAGCCATGTTTCTATGATTAAATATAATCAATTAATTCTAGACCTAATAAAATGAATAATGACATAAAAAGGCCTATGTTTTACAGGAATGTTGATTCATTGTTGTTGCAGCGAATCCCGCGCACTTGATATGTCCTAGTTTGTAGCACAATTCATGCCAAAATTCACGGAAAATTGTGGCATGACCTTTGCTACAAAGTGGACAAATCCAGCGCCTGAAATTTGTTGGAACATAACTGAATCAACAATCCGGCAAAACATAGGCCAATCGGCTTCATTCTCTTCAAACAACAAAAGGCCACTTGGGCACAATTGAACCACTTCAATGAAAATATATAACATGACAGCTTCAATGAAAAGATATAATCAATAATAATGGAATATGCAAATGAACATCAATGACATATATCATATAACATCAATTTTATTTTTTGTTTATATAGCAATAGTTACTTTAACCTTTGCAAAATGACCTCACTAAACACTTCTCTGCCTAGGACAGAACCCAAATTCTGTTCTAGCTATTCCTCTCTCTCTCACACACACATTATTTTCTTTTCATCCAAATTGTTTTAGAGCAAATATTCCAACAATACTTGAATTTATTAGAAATTGCAAAGGAACTCCATTTTCTCTAAACCTTCTGACCTGACAAAAATTTCCACAGCAAAATCTTATTAGTACCGACACCCAATTTCTTCCAAAATATTCAGGTCCATAGTCGAAATAATTCAACTTTCATTTGAATGAAATTTGGACCAGATTCAGGTCCATAGTCCAAATAATTCAAATTGTCCAAATAATTTTTTATAGCTAAATGCTACTGTTTTTGTTTATAGCCTCTATTAATTAAAAGCTAAATGCTACTATTATTTATATACACTTTGTTAATTTAAAGCTAAATGGAATTACTGTTTAGGCATTTTCATAAAAATTTGATCTACATATTTCCTAAAAAATTACTAATCTTTTTTTCCTAAATGCTAAAAAAATGCCTACTGCCCTAAATAAATCTAGGGTTCATATGTGAAGGAAATATGCCCTAGAGGCAATAATAAAGTTATTATTTATTTCCTTATATCATGATAAATGTTTATTATTCATGCTAGAATTGTATTAATTGGAAAGTTAGTACATGTCTGAAGACATAGACAAAACATAGTATCCCTAGTATGCCTCTACTTGACTAGCTCGTTTATCAAAGATGGTTATGTTTCCTGACCATAGACATGTGTTGTCATTTGATGAATGGGATCACATCATTAGGAGAATGATGTGATGGACAAGACCCATCCGTAAGCTTAGCATTATGATCGTGACAGTTTAATTGCTACTGCTTTCTTCATGACTCATAAAAGTTCCTCAGACTATGAGATTATGCCGAATACCGGAGGAACACTTTGTGTGCTATCAAACGTCACAACGTAATTGGGTGATTATAAAGGTGCTCTACATGTGTCTCCGATGGTGTTTGTTGAGTTGGCATAGATTGAGATTAGGATTTTTCACTCCGATTGTCGGAGAGGTATCTCTGGGCCCTCTCGGTAATGCACATCACTATAAGCCTTGCAAGCAATGTGACTAATGAGTTAGTTACGGGATGATGCATTATGGAACGAGTAAAGAGACTTTCCGGTAATGAGATTGAACTAGGTATTGAGATACCGACGATCAAATCTCGGGCAAGTAACATATCGATGACAAAGGGAACAACATATGTTGTTATGCGGTTTGACCGATAAAGATCTTCGTAGAATATGTGGGAGCCTATATGAGCATCCAGGTTCTTCTATTGGTTATTGGCCGGAGATGTGTCTCGGTCATGTCTACATAGTTCTCGAACCCGTAGGCTCCGCACGCTTAACGTTCGGTGACGATCGGTATTATGACTTTATGTGTTTTGATGTAACAAAGATAGTTCAGAGTTCCGGATATGATCACGGACATTACGAGAAGTCTTGAAATGGTCGAGACATAAAGATCGATATATTGGACGACTATATTTGGACATCGGAATAGTTCCGGGTGAGTTCGGGCATATACCTGAGTACCGGGCGGTTACCGGAACCCCCCGGGAGGTATATGGGCTTTATTGGGCCATAGTGGGAGAGAAGAGAGGGAGGCATAGGAGGGGGCGCGCCCCCTCAAGCCCAATCCGAATTGGGTGGGGGCCGGCCCCCCTTTCCTTCCCCCTCTCTCCCCCTTCCTTCCACTCCTAGTCCAACTAGGGAAGGGGGGGAATCCTACTCCCGGTGGGAGTAGGACTCCCCATGGGGCGCGCCATAGGAGGGCCGGCCCTCACCCTCCTAGACTCATTTATATACGGAGGAGGGGGGCACCCCATAGACACACAAGTTGATCATTGATCTCTTAGCTGTGTGCGGTGCCCCCCCTCCACCATAATCCACCTCGGTCATATCGTTGCAGTGCTTAGGCGAAGCCCTATGCTAGTAGCTTCATCATCACCGTCATCACGCCGTCGTGCTAACGAAACTCTTCCTCGACACTCTGCTGGATCATGAGTTCATGGTGTTGGGGAATGTAGTAATTTCAAAAAAAAATCCTACGCACACGCAAGATCATGATGATGCATAGCAACGAGAGGGGAGAGTGTCGTCCACGTACCCTCGTAGACCGTAAGCGGAAGCGTTATGACAACGCGGTTGATGTGGTCGTACATCTTCACGATCGATCGATCCAAGTACCGAACATACGACACCTCCGCGATTTGCACACATTTAGCTCGGTGATGTCCCACGAACTCACGATCCAGTAGAGCTTCGATGATGAGTTCCATCAGCATGACAGCGTGATGACGGTGTTGATGAAGCTACCGACGCTGGGCTTCGCCTAAGCACTACTACGATATGACCGAGGTGGATTATGGTGGAGGGGGGCACCGCACATGGCTAAAAATCAATGATCAACCTGTGTGTCCATGGGGTGCCCCCCTCCCCGTATATAAAGGAGTGGAGGAGGGGTGGGGCCGGCCCTCTCTATGGCGTGCCCTGGGGGGTCCTACTCCCACCGGGAGTAGGATTCCCCCCTTCCAAGTAGTAGGAGTAGGAGACAAGGAAAGGGAAGAGAGAAGAGAAGAAAGGAGGGGGCGTAGCCCCTCCCCTAGTCCAATTCGGACTAGGCCTTGGGGGCGCGGCCTGCCTCTCTCTCTTTCCCTTAAAGCCCAATAAGGCCCATATACTCCCCGGAGAATTCCCGTAACTCTCCGGTACTCCGATAAATACCCGAATCACTCGGAACCTTTCCGATGTCCAAATATAGTCGTCGAATATATCAATCTTTACATCTCGACCAATTCGAGACTACTCGTCATATCCTCGATCTCATCCGGGACTCCGAACTACCTTAGATACATCAAAACACATAAACTCATAATACGGATCGTCACCGAATGTTATGCGTGCGGATCCTACGGTTTCGAGAACTATGTAGACATGACCAAGACTCATATCCGGTCAATGAACAATAGCGGAACCTGGATGCTCATATTGGTTCCTACATATTCTACGAAGATCTTTATCGGTCAAACCGCATAACAACATACGTTGTTCCCTTTGTCATCGGTATGTTACTTGCCCGAGATTCGATCGTCGGTATCTCAATACCTAGTTCAATCTCATTACCGGTAAGTCTCTTTACTCGTTCCGTAATGTATCATCTCGCAACTAACTCATTAGTAACATTGCTTGCAAGGCTTATAGTGATGTGCATTACCGAGAGGGCCTAGAGATACCTCTTCGACAATCTGAGTGACAAATCCTAATCTCGACCTATGCCAACTCAACAAACACCATCGGAGACACCTGTAGAGCACCTTTATAATCACGCAGTTACATTGTGACGTTTGGTAGCACACAAAGTGTTCCTCCGGTATTCAGGAGTTGCTTAATCTCATAGTCATAGGAACATGTATAAGTCATGAAGAAAGCAATAGCAACATACTAAACGATCAAGTCAATTACATCATTCTCTAATGATGTGATCCCATTAATGAAATGACAACTCATGTCTATGGCTAGGAAACTTAACCATCTTTGACTCAACAAGCTAGTCAAGTAGAGGCATACTAGTGACACTCTGTTTGTCTATGTATTCACACATGCACTAAGTTTTTGGTTAATACAATTCTAGCATGAATAATAAACATTTATCATGATATAAGGAAATGTAAATAACAACTTTATTATTGCCTCTAGGGCATATTTCCTTCAGTCTCCCACTTGCACTAGAGTCAATAATCTAGTTCACATCACCATGTGATTTAACACCAATATTCACATATGTATGTGATTAACACCCATAGTTCACATCGTCATGTGACCAACGCCCGAAGGGTTTACTAGAGTCAATAATCTAGTTCACATCGCTATGTTTTGCTTGTGAGAGAAGTTTAGTCAATGGGTTTGTCACATACAGAGCCATATGTATTTTGCAAATATTCTATGTCTACAATGCTCTGCATGGAGCTACTCTACCTAATTGCTCCCACTTTCCATATGTATCCAGATTGAGACTTAGAGTCATCTGGATCGGTGTAAAAGCTTGCACCAATGTAACTCTTTTCGACAAACTCTTTTATCACCTCCATAATCGGGAAACATTTCCATAGTCCTTACTAAGGATATTCTTGACCGCTGTCCAGTGATCTACTCCTAGATCAAAATTGTACTCCCTTGCCAAACTCAGAGCAAGGTATACAATAGGTCTGGTACACAGCATAGCATACTTTATAGAACCTATCACTGAGGCATAGGGAATGACTTTCCATTCTCTTTCTATTTTCTGCCATCGTCGGGTTTTGAGTCTTACTCAACTTCACACCTTGCAACACAGGCAAGAACTCCTTCTTTGACTGTTCTACTTTGAACTACTTCGAAATCTTATCAAGGTATGTACTCATTGAAAAATCTCATCAAGCGTCTTGATCTATCTCTATAGATCTTGATGCTCAGTGTGTAAGCAGCTTCACCGAGGTCTTTCTTTGAAAAACTCCTTTCAAACACTCCTTTATGCTTTCCAGAAAATTCTACATTATTTCTGATCGACAATTCACATATACTTATCAAAAAGGCTGTAGTGATCCAACTCACTTTCCTGTAAATACAGGCTTCACCGCAAGTCTGTATAAAACTATATGCTTTCATCAACTCATCAAAACGTATATTCCAACTCCGAGATGCTTGCACCAGTCCATAGATGGATCACTGGAGCTTGCACACTTTGTTAGCACCATTAGGATTGACAAAACCTTCTGGTTGCATCATATACAACTCTTCTTTAATAAATCCATTAAGGAATGCAGTTTTGACATCCATTTGCTAGATTTCATAAAATGTGGCAATTGCTAACATGATTCGGACAGACTTAAGCATCGATATGAGTGAGAAAATCTCATGTATTCAACACCTTGAACTTGTCGAAAAACTTTTTGCGACAAATCGAGCTTTGTAGATAGTAACACTACTATCAGCGTCTGTCTTCACTACTAGGGAAAACCCTAGTAGTAACATGGGTTTTGAGGCTAGCAGCAGCGCGGGAAGCGGCGCTACTAGTAAGGCGCTACAGCTAACTCTTAGTAGTAGCATGGTCTGTACCCGTGCTACTAAGCCGAATCATGATTTGTTCATGATTTCATGACTATATCAGCAGCACTTTTCTTGAATGTGCTACTATTAGTTAGCTGTAGCGGTTACCTAGCCCCTCGCTACTGCTATATCTTTCATCATTTTCCCTAGCTTCACACCCCGTTTCGGTCCATATACTAGGTACTACTAGATATCAATTTCATAAAGAATTATAGGTACTAGGTAGTACTCCCTCCGTTCCAAATTACTCATCGTGGTTCAAACCACGACGAGTAATTTGGAACGAAGGGAGTACTAGATACAATTTCATATATAGTCAACATGCATCCTCAAGCAGTACTTGGTGATATCAACCATGATCATCATATGTAGTTCTAGATGATATCGACGACGATCATCATATGTAGTTCTAGATGGTATCGACGACGATCATCATATGTAGTTCTTGATGATATAGCCACACACACATATGTAGTTCTAGATGATATCAAAGACGATCATCATCGTCAAGCCTGGGCGGTTGGTCTTCCTGATAGTAATTAGGATGGCCTGTCCAACACGAAGATTCTTGCCATTGAGGAATCTCTTCCACCCAACCGAGTTTAAGTGTGTGCGACCGTCCGTGTCCACGCGGTAATTACAGATTGTGACAGAGCCCCTTGCGGTAAGGCGTAGTCCAGCTGAGCCTTCTTCATCAGGCTCGATACCATAACTCACAGATAGGCTCTTTGCCAATTTCTGAAAAAGAAAAAACATATCAATTAATAAATAGCCTCGCACATACTCTTGCAAATAAGTATATATGGATTATCTACACTATTAATAGTTCCTTAGATTCTACACTAATAAGCATGTGATCAAACTCTACACTAAAGCATATCATCGACTAGATTCCACACAACATATCATTGGACTCTACACTAAGCATATCATCAGATAATTGCATTTGTAAGTATAACATACTATATCATGTTGATCGACCATGGTACTTGTCAGGAGGGTCACGAATGGCACCCCAAAAAGTGAGCATGTGGCGGAATTATGTCCCATAGGTTGCACACCTCCTCCTCGCTCAGCCTCATTCTTTGAGCTACAATGGCTTCATGAAGTGGGTCCTCATCATCTTCATCGAGTGGGTCCTCATTATCTTCATCATCTTCGTCATCTTCATCATCTTCGTCATCTTCATCATCTTCGACCAGGTTGATATAAATGACAGCCAGCTTGGGTCTTTCTGCTCTGAAGGAGAAGCTGATCAACTCACCACCAGTAAGACGCATGCGGGCGAGGAAACGGGCCCATCCATCTCCTCCAATTTGCGAAATATTGCGTCCTTTCTTGACCTCCATAGTGTACGGCCCCCAAGAGCCTCAAATGTCACAGTGTCTCCTGTCAGCTTGTTGAATTTCAACCTCACATTGCATGGGACGATCTGTGTAAAAACGCAAAATGACACAATGCAGTAATGCCAACACTAAAAATAAAATAGTTGTTACATTTCATATTATTTCTTACCGCCGCATGACGAAAACTTAGCTGGAAGTAGATGTCGAATAGCTTGCCAGTTGTAAGGCTGCTGGCGCACCTTGACTTGCACAATCGACATGGTGGTGGTGGTGGTGGCGCCATTTTCCTAAACCAATATGAGCAAAGGATTAATGATCCACTTCACACGAAAGAAAAACAGTAGCATGTGATTTTTTGGTTCTTCTTCACTTATATTTTCACAGCTAGGTGGTGCCAAATCTTCAGAGCTGTCAACTAGCATACTAAATCAACTAAATCAAAATGTTCTATAAATCAACTAAATCAACTAGCCTATTAAATCAACTTGCCTACTAAATCAAATAAATCAAAATTTTCTATAAATCAACTAGCCTACTAGATCAACTTGCCTACTAAATCAACAAAATCAAAATGTTCTAAATCAACTAGCCTACTAAATCAACTAAATCATATGAACTAAATCAAAATGTTGCATATGACCTAGCCTACTAAATCAAAATGTAGTAGGGAGGAGGGTTGTGGATGGAGGAGGGAGGAGGGAGAAGGAGGGGCGACTGGAGGAGGAAGGAGAGAGTAGGACGAAGGAGGAAGGGCGGAGCGAGGAGGGGCCGGCCGGCAGCGAGTCGAGGGAGGATGGAGGAGGAGGGCGGTATTGAGTCCAGTGAGGAGGAGGAGGTGATGGCGGCGCAGAGGGAGGAGGGGTAGGCGATGGCGGCCGACGGGGAAGGACCGGGGCAGGGGGGTTGAGGGGGAGATCGAGTGAGTGTGGAACGGATAGAGAGGACAGCGTGTGGGTGGTGAGATAGCTAGTTTTAGCAGTAGTGTGGTGTACATAAAGGTGCTACTACTAAACTACCTGGCAGTAGCGCCCTTCTATTTAACGCGCTGCTGCTATAACTAGCTCTGTGGCAGGGTCGTGGGAATTATAGCAGTAGCGTGGCTTAGTGGTGGCGCGCTACTGCTACATTTCTTTCAGCAGCGAGTTCTAGTGGAGCGCGCTACTGATAAATTGCAGCAGCGCCTTATTTTAAAACTCGCTGCTAGTAAGATCATGTGTATAGGCTTTTCCCTAGTAGTCCTATTCAAGATCCATTTATTTTCTATGGCTTGCCGGTCATCGGGCAAGACCACCAAAGTCCACACTTTGTTCTCATACATGGATCCCATCTCAGATTTCATGGCCTTCAAGCCATTTCATGGAATCTGGGCTCATTATCTCTTCCACATAGTTCATAGGTTCATCATGGTCTAGTAACATGACTTCCAGAACAGGATTACCATACCACTCTAGTGCGGACTGTACTTTGGAAGACCTACGAGGTTATGTAGTAACTCAATCTGAAGTTTCATGATCATCATCATTAGCTTCCTCACTAATTAGTGTAGGAATCACTAAAATTGATTTCTGTGATGGACTACTTTCCAATTCGGGAGAAGGTACAGTTTCCTTATTAAGCTCTACTTTCCTCCTACTCACTTCTTTCGAGAGAAACTCCTTCTCTAGAAAGGATCCATCTTAGCAACGAATGTCTTGCCTTCGGATATGTGATAGAAGGTGTACCCAACAGTTTCCTTTGGGTATTCTATGAAGACGCACTTCTCCGATTTGGGTTCGAGCTTATCAGGTTGACACTTTTTCACATAAGCATTGCAGCCCCAAACTTTAAGAAACGACAACTTTGGTTTCTTGCCAAACCATAGTTCATAAGGTGTCGTCTCAACGGATTTTGATGGTGCCCTATTTAAAGTGAATGCAGCTGTCTCTAATGCATAACCCCAAAACGATAGTGGTAAATTGGTAAGATACATCATAGATCGCACCATATCCAATAAAGTGCGGTTACGACGTTCGGACACACCATTATGTTATGGTGTTCCATGTGGCGTGAGCTATGAAACTATTCCACATTGTTTTTAAATTAAGGCCAAACTCATAACTCAAATATTCTCCTCTATGATCAGATTGTAGAAACTTTATTTTCTTGTTACGATGATTCTCCACTTCACTCTGAAATTCTTTGAACTTTTCAAATGTTTCAGATTTGTGCTTCATTAAGTAGATATACTCATATCTGCTCAAATCATCTATGAAGGTCAGAAAATAACGATACCCGCCACGGGCATCAACACTCATTGGACCGCATAGATCGGTATGTATTATTTCCAACAAGTCAGTAGCTCGTTCCATTGTTCCGGAGAACAGAGTTTTAGTCATCTTGCCCAAAAGGCACGGTTTGCAAGCATCAAATGATTCATAACCAAGTGATTCCAAAAGTCCATCTTCATGGAGTTTCTTCATGCGCTTTACACTGATATGACCCAAACGGCAGTACCACAAATAAGTTGCACTATCATTATCAACTTTGCATCTTTTGGCATCAATATTATGAATATGTGTATCACTATGATCGAGATCCAACAAACTATTTTCATTGGGTGTATGACCATCGAAGGTTTTATTCATGTAAACAGAATAACAATTATTCTCTGACTTTAAATGAACAACCGTATTGCAATAAACATGATCAAATCATATTCATGCTCAACGCAAATGCCAAATAACATTTATTTAGGTTTAACACTAATCCCGAAAGTATAGGGAGTGTGCGATGATGATCATATCAATCTTGGAACCACTTCCAACACACATCGTCACTTCACCCTCAACTAGTCTCTCTTTATTCTGTAACTCATGTTTCGAGTTACTAATTTTTAGCAACCGAACAAGTATCAAATACCCAGGGGCTATTATAAACACTAGTAAGGTACACATCAACCTGTATATCAAATATACCCTTGTTCACTTTGCCATCCTTCTTATCCACCAAATATTCAGGGCATTTCCGCTTCCAGTGACCATTTCCTTTGCAGTAGAAGCACTCGGTTTCAGGCTTTAGTCTAGCTTTGGGCTTCTTAACGGAAGTGACAACTTGCTTGCCATTCTACTTGAAGTTCCCTTTCTTTCCCTTTGCCCTTTTCTTGAAACTAGTGGTCTTGTCAATCATCAACACTTGATGCTCTTTCTTGAGTTTCTACCTTTGTCGATTTCAGCATCATGAAGAGCTCAGGAATCGTTTCTGTCATCCCTTGCATACTATAGTTCATCACAAAGTTCTAGTAAATTGGTGATGGTGACTAGAGAACTCTTGTCAATCACTATCTTATCTGGAAGATTAACTCCCACTTGATTCAAGCGATTGTAGTACCCGGACATTCTGAGCACGTGCTCACTAGTTGAGCAATTCTCCTCCATCTTTTAGCTATAGAACTTGTTGGAGACTTCATATCTCTCAACTTGGGTATTTGCTTGAAATATTAACTTCAACTCCTGGAACATCTCGTATGGTCCATGACGTTCAAAACGTCTTTGAAGTCCCGATTCTAAGCCGTTAAGCATGGTGCACTAAACTATCAAGTAGTCATCATATTGAGCTAGCCAAACGTTCATAGCATCTGCATCTGCTCCAGCAATAGGTCTGTCACCTAGCGCTGCATCAAGGACATAATTCTTCTATGCAGCAATGAGGATAAACCTCAGATCACGGACCCAGTCTGCATCATTGCTACTATCATCTTTCAACTTAGTTTTCTCTAGGAACACATATAAAACATAGGGAAGCAACAATGCGAGCTATTGATCTACAACATTATTTGCAAAATACTATACGGACTAAGTTCATGATAAATTAAAGTTCAATTAATCTTATTACTTAAGAACTCCCACTTAGATAGACATCCCTATAATCATCTAAGTGGTCACGTGATCCAAATCAACTAAACCATGTCCGATCATCACGTGAGATGGAGTAGTTTTCAATGGTGAACATCACTATGTTGATCATATCTACTATATGATTCACGCTCGACCTTTTGGTCTCCAGTGTTCCGAGGCCATATCTACATATGCTAGGCTCGTCAAGTTTAACCCGAGTATTTCTGCGTGTGCAAAAAACTGGCTTGCACCCATTGTAGGTGAACGTTGAGCTTATCACACCCGATCATCACGTGGTGTCTCGGCACGGCGAACTTTGACAATGGTGCATACTCAGGGAGAACACTTATACCTTGAAATTTAGTGAGAGATCATCTTATAATGCTACTGTCAATCAAAGCAAAATAAGATGCATAAAAGATAAACATCACATGCAATCAATATAAGTGATATGATATGGCCATCATCATCTTGTGCCTTTGATCTCCATCTCCAAAGCACCGTCATGATCACCATCGTCACCGGCGCGACACCTTGATCTCCATCGTAGCATCTTTGTCGTCTCGCTAACTATTGCTTCTACGACTATCGCTACCTCTTAGTGCTAAAGTAAAGCAATTACAGGGCGATTGCATTGCATACAATGAAGCGACAACCATATGGCTCCTGCCAGTTGCCGATAACTCTGTTGCAAAACATGATCATCTCATACAATAAAATTTAGCATCATGCCTTGACCATATCACATCACAACATGCCCTGCAAAAACAAGTTAGACGTCCTCTACTTTGTTGTCTCAAGTTTTACGTGGCTGCTACGGGATGAGCAAGAACCGTTCTTACCTACGCATCAAAACCACAACAATATTTCGTCAAGTATGTGCTGTTTTAACCTTCACAAGGACCGGGCGTAGCCACACATGATTCAACTAAAGTTGGAGAAACTGACATCCGCCAGCCACCTGTGTGCAAAGCACGTCGGTAGAACCAGTCTCGCATAAGCGTACGCATAATGCCGGTACGGGCCGCTTCATCCAACAATACCGCCGAATCAAAGTATGACATGCTGGTAAGCAGCATGACTTGTATCGCCCACAACTCACTTGTGTTCTACTCGTGCATATAACATCTACGCATAAACCTGGCTTGGATGCCACTGTTGGGGAACATAGTAATTTCAAAGAAATTCCTATGCACACACAAGATCATGGTGATGCATACCAACGAGAGGGGAGAGTGTCATCCACGTACCCTCGTAGACCGTAAGCGGAAGCGTTATGACAACACGGTTGATGTAATTGTACGTGTTCACGATCGACCGATCCAAGTACCGAACGTACGGCACCTCTGCGATCTGCACACGTTCAACTTGGTGACGTCCCACGAACTCACGATCCAGTAGAGCTTTGAGGGAGAGTTCCGTCAGCTCGACGGTATGATGACGGTGTTGATGAAGCTATCGACACAGGGCTTCACCTAAGCACCACTACGATATGACCAAGGTGGATTATGATGGAGCTGGGCACCGCACACGGCTAAAAACCAATGATCAACTTGTGTGTCCATGGGGTGCCCCCCTCCCCATATATAAAGGAGTGGAGGAGGGGAGGGGCCGACCCTCTCTATGGCGCGCCCTGGGGAGTCCTACTCCCACCGGGAGTAGGATTCCTCCCTTCCATGTAGTAGGAGTAGGAGCGAAGGAAAGGGAAAAGAGAAGAGAAGGAAGGAGGGGGCGCAGCCCCTCCCCCTAGTCCAATTCGTACTAGGCCCTGGGGGGCGCGCGGCCTACCTCTCTCTCTTTCCCTTAAAGCCCAATAAGGCTCATATACTCCCCGGCCAATTCCGTAACTCTCCGGTACTCCAATAAATACCCGAATCACTCAGAACCTTTCCGATGTCCGAATATAGTCGTCCAATATATCGATATTTACATCTCGACCATTTTGAGACTCCTCGTCATGTCCCCGATCTCATCCGGGACTCCGAACTACCTTCAGTACATCAAAACACATAAATTCATAATACGGATCGTCACCGAACGTTAAGCGTGCAGACCCTACGGGTTCGAGAACTATGTAGACATGACCGAGACTCATCTCCGGTCAATAACCAATAGCGGAACATGGATGCTCATATTGGTTCCTACATATTCTACGAAGATCTTGATCGGTCAAACCGCATAACAACATACGCTGTTCCCTTTGTCATCAGTATGTTACTTGCCCAAGATTCGATCGTCGGTATCTCAATACCTAATTCAATCTCGTTATCAGCAAGTCTCTTTACTCGGTTCTTAATAAGGTATGATCGTGTTTTTCTTGTGAGAGAAGTTTATGTGATGATGCATTACGGAACGAGTAAAGAGACTTGCCGGTAACGAGATTGAACTAGGTATTGAGACACCGACGATCGAATCTCGGGCAAGTAACATACCGATGACAAAGGGAACAATGTATGTTGTTATGCGGTTTGACCGATAAAGATCTTCATAGAATATGTAGGAGACAATATGAGCATCCAGGTTCCAATATTGGTTATTGGCCGGAGACGTGTCTCTGTCATGTCTACAAAGTTCTCGAACCCGTAGGGTCCGCACGCTTAGCATTCGGTGACGATCGGTATTATGACTTTATGTGTTTTGATGTACCAAAGATAGTTCGGAGTTCCGGATATGATCACGAACATGACGAGGAGTCTTGAAATGGTCGAGACATAAAGATCAATATATTGGACGATTATATTTGGATGTTGAAATAGTTTTGGGTGAGTTTGGGCGTATACCGGAGTACCAGGCGGTTACCGGAACCCCCCGGGAGGTATATGGGCCTTATTGGGCCATAGTGGGAGAGAAGAGACGGAGGCATAGGAGGGGGCACGCCCCCTCAAGCCCAATCCAAATTGGGCGGGGGGCCGGGCCCCCCTTTCCTTCCCCCTCTCTCCCCCTACCTTCCACTCCTAGTCTAACTAGGGAAGGGGGAATCCTACTCCCGGTGGGAGTAGGACTCCCCATGGGGCGCGCCATAGGACGGACGGCCCTCCCCCTCCTGCACTCCTTTATATACGGAGGAGGGGGGAACCCCATAGACACACAAGTTGATCATTGATCTCTTAGGCGTGTGCGGTGCCCCCCTCCACCATAATCCACCTCGGTCATATCGTTGCAGTGCTTAGGTGAAGCCCTCTACCGGTAGCTTCATCACCACCGTCATCACGCTGTCGTTCTGACGAAAATGTCCCTCAACACTCTGCTAGATCGTGAGTTCGTGGGACGTCACCGAGCCAAACGTGTGTAGATCGCGGAGGTGTCGTGCTTTCGGTACTAAAATCAGTCGGATTGTGAAGACATACGACTACATCAACCGTGTTGTCATAATGCTTCCACTTATGGTCTACGAGGGTACGTGGACAACACTCTCTCACTCGTTGCTATGCATCACCATGATCTTGCGTGTGAGTAGGAAATTTTTGAAATTACCGCATTCCCCAACAATATGAACACCTAGGGTTCATATGAACATCATCACAGTAGCAACATATGAATTGCCCTAGCAGAGAGAGAGAGATCGAGGAGGGCAGGGGAGAGGAGAGGGAGAGCCATACGGTTGGCGGCGAGGGCGGGCTCGGGCTCAGGCGGTGGCAGTCCTGGGCGGGCTCGGGCGGAGGCGGTGAGGTCGAGGGCGGCCTCGAGCGATGGCCGGTGTCGAGGGCGTGGTCGATCGGGCAGGGCGATCGACGATGGCGACGGAGGAGTTGCGGGATAGGGGGATAGGGGGAAAGGACTTAGCAAAATTTTGAGCCTACGCGGGGTTAAGTCAAAATAGCAGTAGCGCTGGTACGCAAAAAGCGCTATAGCTAACTTAGCTATAGCGTTTTCTACCAAAACGCGCTACTACTATAGGAAGTAGTTATTTATTTTTCCTTTTTCTTTTGCTTTTATCTAAGGAATGTAGCTATAGCGTGTGCATATAAAACGCGATACTGCTAGAGTAACTATAGCGCTTTGTGAGAACAGGCGCTACTACTATGCCTTTCTCCTTTATTTTTCTTAATCTTTTGTTTTTCTTTACATTTTCGTTTTTTAATTTCTCCTTTTTCTACTTCTATCATTTTCATTTACTTTTCTATTTCTTTTTCATTTTAGTTTCTTTTTTAGCAGTAGCGCTCTATACAAGAAACACGCTACTACAAGTCACTTAGTGGTAGCGTGCTTTTCGCGGGATCGCTACTACTATTCCTAGCCTACCGGCAACAGTGTGGGAATTATGGTAGTAGCGCTTTTACTTGCAGACGCGCTATTGCTACGACCATAGCTGTAGTGTGCTTTGTTGACACGCGCTAGGTGTCGTGGTTCTAAGTCTGACAGTAGAATGGGGGGTAGGTATGGAGAGGCAAGATCCTAGCTATGGAGCAGTTGTACAGACAAAGGATGTACGAGTTCAGGCCCTTCTCGGAGGAAGTAACAGCCCTACGTCTCGGAGCCCGGAGGCGGTCAACTGGATTATGTGTGTATAGATTACAGGGGTGCAAACCCTTTACACTGAGGAGGGGGTGGCTTATATAGTGTCCGCCAGACCCCTCCGGCCCTCAGTTATGCAGGGTTTAAAGTACATTAAGGCCTGGCGTTACTGGTAACGCCTTACATAAAGTGTCATCATGGCCATAAAGACTACTTAATTACAGACCGTTTGATGCAGAGTGGCTCTTGATCTCCTGGTGGTCGAGTGAGTCTTCATGGTCGAGTCCTTCGAGTCCGTCAAGTGAAGTATCTCTTGGTTGACTGGAAGGCAGCTTCTTCTAAGGATGTCCTTGGGAAGGGTACTTAAGACAGGTCTGTGACCCTACCCTAGGTACATGACTTCATCATTAGCCCCCGAATGGATCGAGGTTTGAGTGAGGAAGGAGTTGATAATATTTCCGACCTGTTTTTGTGTTCTGAACATGTCTCATTTTGGACCAATAATCATTAAGTTGATGGCAACAACTTTTCTTTCAGTCGCCTTGATCCATTCCTTTCTTCTGTCGAGTGAACTTTTGAACTTAGTAAACTTCCGAGTGACGGATCGCAGGAAATCTACCGTCTGACAGATTGATCTGCTGTTAGTGGATTTTATGGGATCCGAATTTTGGGAAGCGCGCAAAGCGGGGCGGACCGCGGCGCTCGGATGGGATAAGGTGTAGACGCCTCGATTTTCGTGCCGCATTTTTCGCCACGTATCACGCGTGCGCGACTGTTCGGGATGTGATAGGATCGCCCGGGCCTACCTGTCAGCCACTCGGAAGCGTCCTTATATAAGGCGTCGGGCGAGGGTTTTTGAACAGTGTCTCCCATTTCCTCCTCCGCCCTCTTCATCTCCGCCCGCAGTGCTTTCTCTCGCCTCCGCCCATCCACTCCTCGCGCGCTTCACTGGCGACAATGGTGAAGGAGAAGACGCCGGCCTTGGAGCGCGCGAAGAAGGCGACGGCGACGGGGAAAGCAAAGGGAAGGGCATCCAGTCGGGGCGGATCTTCGTCAAGGTCCCGCCTGCCACAAGGTTGGGTCCAAGGGGATTGGATCCGCTCGACCATCACTGAGACGGATCTCAATGACCTGGCCAACAAGGGCTTGATCCCTCACAGGGCAGCAAGGCTCCCGGGGACCGAGTGGCAACCGCAGCCGCAGGAGGGTGAGTGTGTTCTTCTAGCTACTCACGTAGACCGTGGGTTCTCTCTGCCACCGAGTGTTTTCTTCCGAGGGTTCCTAAATTTCTTTGGGGCGCAACTCCACCATTTCAATCCAAATTCCATTGCCTACCTTGCTGCCTTCGTGTCCATGTGCAAGAACTTCCTGGGTTGTCGACCACACTGGGGTCTCTTTAAGCACATATTCACCTGTCGCTCACAGACAGTGAAAAAGGTGAGTCCGGATGACGATAGGACTAAGGTTATTCAGATGTGCGGGGGTCTTGGGATTCAGATGAGGAGCAAGAGTACTTTTCCGGCCATGACCCTTCCTGAATCGGTCAGAGGATGGCAGTCGACTTGGTTCTACTGCCAAGATGAGTCGACGCCGGGGCAGTCGACTGGTCTCCCTCCGTTCTCCATGGACCGAGTGAACAAGCCCTCTTCTCTGAAGGTGCTTCCTGAAGAGAAAGCCCAAGTAAAAATGTTGATGGAGCGTGTAGTCCAGCTCGTTCGGGACGGAGTGACGGGTATGGACCTTCTGGAGGTCTTCCTTAGACGGCACATCCAACCGCTTCAGTACCGAGGCCACCCGATGTGGTTGTGCTGTGGAACCGAGGATGATACTCGGGTCCATCCAGAGGCAGTCGACGACGCTACACTGGAGAGGTGGATGACTGGAATCACAGGGAATAAGGACAACCCTCGAAGTGCTAGGAGGATACCACCACTCGACCATACTTACACACCGGACACGGTATGCCCACTTAACCTCAATTGTAATCTTGCTTCATTCATTCTGCTTTGTTGCAAATTGGTCGATTGACCTTTGTTTTGTTTGTTGTCAGGCCACCACTGAGTTATACTCGATGCACAATGGAGCGCAGACACCGACTGAGGAGGAAGGAAGTGGGGGCGAAAGTCCGGAGGAGTGGCATTCGGATGCTGACGATGATGATGACGGTGATGACTCTGGTGAGGAGGAAGAGGAGGAGGAGGAGGAGGAAGTTGCGCATCCTCACTCGGAAAGACGCTCGAAGCTTGTCCATGATCCTGCGACCGAGCGTGGTAAGGGGGTCGCGACTGTTGTGCAGTCACCAAGCGCCCTCGAACCACTTCTCCGGCGCCGACTGAGAAAGATCCGAAGCAATCTAGAGTGGCACCGTCGAAGCCGGCGAAGGTCTTGCTGAAGATGAAGATGGTGATCCCCACTATCTCAGGGTAATGATGCCACTTGAGTTTTTCTATTCCACATGAACTTATTCTTGGTCGACTCATGAGTCAACCGACTGACTTCCGGAACTGCAGCGCTGCTACTTCTGATACCTCGGCCAGGGCTGAAGATCATGAGATGGAAGACGCTGCCACTTCAAAACCTGGTATGACTTTTATCGTTCCGTCTTCAGTCGATTGGCTCCTTGTCTCTAATTTTGATTCTTTTCTGTAGCTTCGTCTAATGTCGTTATTAACCTTCCTGACGATGACGATGAGGAACCGCTGAGGCAAAGGAGGAGCAGGGAAGCGTCTGCTGGCAAGGCGACTCAGGACGTGCCAGCACCCGAGACACTGGCCGCGGAGGGAGAAAACATCACTCGGCCTACCGTATCTTTTGCGGTGCCGTTGACGAGTGCTCGCCCCTCGTCGTCGAGTGCTGCACATCCTTCACTTTTCTCGACCCACTACATCCCAGAGGACCAAGCCAGTGCTGCGAAAGAAGCAATACGCCAGGTGGGAGTCATGATGGAGCAAGTGAAGGCCATCCGAGAAGCCAGCCAGGCAGCCTATGACGCCAGTTCAGCTCTTCAGAGTAACGTTCAGGTCAGTCGGTCACCGCCTGTTCTGTTAGGATATGATGTCTGAAAATTCTTCTTTCTGAAGTACCTAGTGATTGTCCTACACCCACTGGGTGTGTCGATTGAAATTCCGAGTTAGTGGGGGCACGCTGAGTGCACCCACTGGGTGTAGTCCCCAAGGCTATGGTGGACTGCTGGCAGTCGACCATAATCTTTATGTCTTAATTTTTTCCTTTATTCGACTAGGTCGAATGGATTCATAGACCGGTGGGGGCACGCTGAGTGCACCCACTGGGTGTAGTCCCCGAGACTGTGGTCGACTGATGGCAGTTGACTACAGTCTGAAGAACATCTCCCGTTTTTTTTGTTGGTCGACTCTAACTTGATAGAACTAGTGGGGGCACGCTGAGTACACCCACTGGGTGTAGTCCCCGAGACTATGGTCGAATGTTTGTATTCAGCCGTAGTCTTAGAAACGTATGATTTTTCCTTGGTCACTCGGAAGTGAATTGTCTTTGACATCTGTCGATTGGTTCTTCGTAGAAATCCTGCGACCTTGCGGCTCGTTATACTGAGTTGGAGAACAAGCACATCCAACTCGAGCTTGATCTGAAGCTGGCCTAGGAGAACTTAACGAAGGCGAAGGAGGAAGCTAAAGGTATGTTTGGTGAGGTTTTCGACGACTGCCTTTGCCCCTCGTTTGTTTTAGAGTCTGACCTCGCTGTAACTTTGCAGGCAAAGTGAGGGATGCCCTGAAGAAGAAAGACCTTGAGTTGGCTGAAATGCAGAAAGCGGCTTTAGAGAAAACCAAGCTCGCAGATGAGAAGCTGGCTTCGATCACCAAGCTTGAAGAAGAAAACACCAATCTGAAAGCTGCTCTTGATACTGCCAACAAAGAGGTCAGTCGACTGAAAAGTGATAAGATTTTCCTGAGTGACAAGGCCAGTGAGTTGATGGGAAAGAAGAACGATCTGGAGGTTTATCTGGGCGGGCCCGCCAAGAAGCTATTCCTCATGCTCGAAGGTAATCTTTTGTACCAAACGGATATTTTAACTGTGATCTTTCCATTCGACTGTTGTCTTGACTCGGTGGTTGTGCTTGCAGAATTTTGCTAGAACTTTGAAGAGGAGACTGGTCAACTTGAAGTAAACCTGGATCCCATCAACTCTCCTGTGAAGGATGAAGTCGCCATGAACGTGCTCCGGCTCAAATCTCGTGTTGCTACCGTCGTTGTTTATCTCGCAAGGCTGAAGGTCGCCATTTCCCGCATCGACACCACGCTCTGGCCCAGAGAGGCGCTCCAGAATGACCTCGAGTCTCTGATGACTCGACTGAACGCAGTCCCAAGTCGAGTGCAGGAGTGGAAGAAGTCTTCTGCCAGGTGTGGCGCAGATGTTGCTCTATCTCTGGCCCGGGTTCATTGCAAGGATGCACGAGAGGACAAGCTGGCAGCGCTTAGGGTGGCTCACACCAAGAAGCATGATTTCCGGTCTTTCATGGAGACCTTCATCGCCGCTGCCACTCAGATTGCTGATGGAATCGACATGGACGAGTTTGTTGCACCTTCCAGCCCTCCACAGGAGGGGTAAAAAACTTCTGAGCTCGACACTTTAAATTTGCCTCGGTATGCCGAGTGATTTTTGTAACCGACAAACCTTAACAAGCTTAGCGCCTGAGCACTTTCGGTTCCGTTAGGTGTTATCCGAACTTGGATTCGACGTTTAAACATGCTTGCATTTGGTTTGAGGTGTCTTTTGCAGGTTAAAGTGAGGTGCTTGTTGCAATCGACTTGTTCCCCAATACACTTAGGCAGGCACTGGGCTGCCGCTAAGCCCCCGAGTGGGAGGTCTGTTCTCCACTCGGTAGGATTTTCAAAACTTAGGCGAGCACTGGGCTGCAGCTAAGCCTCCGAGTGGGAGGTCTGCTCTCCACCCGGTAGGATTTTCAAAACTTAGGCGAGCACTGGGCTGCAGCTAAGCCCCCGAGTGGGAGGTCTGCTCTCCACTCGGTAGGATTTTCAGAACTTAGGCGAGCACTGGCTGCATGTAACACCCCAAAAATTTAACCAGGTTTTAGTTATTAAAAGTTTGCCAAGAGTTTAAAATTTTTGCCTGCAAGAATATCTCTGTTGATTTCAAAACTTTTCTTTTAATATTAAGGAGTTTTTCCCAAGTGGATCCTTCCAAAACATATTGGACTTATTTTCCCTCTCGTTTAAAAACACCTCTCAATCAGAAGATTTGTTTATTAAATTATTTCACCCTGAGCTTTATTCATTAAATGACTTGTTTTGAGTTTGGAGCTCTTTTTGTACTACAACCATTTGATATATTTATCTAAAAATCCAACCAAAATTTGGAGATGTCATGTGATGTCTCTAGATCACTTTTGTGCAATAATATATTTAATTCATTGCATATTTTGAGTGCTACACATGTTTTCCTTCTCTGGTCCAGTGGGCAGTTTTGCACTACAACCCTTTTAAATATTTGTTTCTAGCTTCCACCAAAATTTTGGGATGTCAGTAGGAGCATATCATTCCATTATATGCAAAAATCCAGGGTTTGTTCTTTGAAAATTTTGAGTGAAACAACCTCATCTTCATTCTGGTCCAACATGATGGTTTGTACAGCCACCATATTTTTTCTTGCTCTTTAGCCCTTAATTCTTTCTCCTACTTGTAGTCCTCCATGTTAAACTCCTAAGTCCAGGAGCATGCAACCATTGGCATAATTTTTGTTCATGTAATAATGCCATTCACATCCTGTCCAGATTTCAAGTTCTGCAAAACTTGCACTAGCAAGTTTATGCTTTTCACCAACTAACCTCACCACCCTCTTGTGCATCCAAAGAGACACTGATCTGGAAGGATTCGTCACTCCAAGAAAAGCCTACGTGCCTGTGGCATTTTGTCAAACTCCTTGAGAGCATGACCAAATTTGACATGAGTTGTTGTTGGCATTGTGAACTTGGTCTCCTGACCAAACCACCATGTCCCTTGTTACCCTTACTAAACCTAGACTAGCCCTAGTTCTTGCCAACCTCACCTGAGACCTGTAGCATGCCCCGGCATTGTGTCGAACACCTTCCGTGCGTGCACTGGAGCGCCCAGAGCGCGCTTATTGCACGAGCCGCGCCCGAGCCGCCGCGTCACGCCCCACACTCAATCCAGTCCGTGACCGACCGCAGCCATCCCGCAATGTCCCCTTCTGCACCCACCAACCCCGCAGTGCTCGCCACGTCTCCGGCAGGCCAGCCACTAGCCGCCACCACCGCCAGACCGCTCCTGCACGAGCCAGCGGCGCCCAAGCCACCAGCCCTTGCCACCTGCCTCCTGGAGCAGTGTGTGCTCATCCACAGCATCGTCCTCTAGCACTCGTCGCCGCCACGTCGCCCTAGCTACAGAACGGCGGTCGCCGGCAAGCTTATCCACGGCCGCTGCAAACCGACTCGGTTGTGCTATAAAAGAGGCCCCCGAGCTCAAACCCGCACGCAGGCAGCCTCACACCATTCCACTCTTGCCACCTTTGGCCGTCAATCGAAGGAAGGGAGTCGTCTTCTACCTCTCCGGCAGCTCCATCCGCCGCCATTGCCCCGGCCATTCCGGCGTCTCCAGGGCCTCCCCCTCTCCACTCTCTCCACCAGGAACCCCCACATCCTCCCGTGAGCCTTTTCCCCTACTTGATTTTGATCGGGGGCCATCGCCGCCACAAAATCACTTCCCCACCGAAGCCTTCCTCCGCCGCGGAGCTCGCCGCCGGTGAATCCCTCCACCTCTGACAACCCTGCAACCACCGGAAAGATCACCCTCGACCCGCGGATCCATCCCCACCCTCAGCTCCCCACAAGGACCCGCCGTTCGCCGGCGACGGTCGCCGGAGTCCCGCCTCCGCTCGGGACAGAGGGAGAAGAAGGAAGGCGGACTAGTCAAACCTGACTAGTGGGCCACCTAGGACCCACTGTCAGTGACCCCCCGCTCGGTCCACCCGGAATAAGTGGAAGCGTAAACCCAGAATACGCTTTCGACGTGTACAGGTTTAATTAAAACATTTTCTTTTCTGTATTTTTTTTATATAACAGATTTAACCAAAACTTTGACCGGGTGTAACTTTTTAAATACAACTCCAAATGAATTGATTCTTTTTCCTACCTCTCTCAAATAATGTCTAGTTTATTTTAAGATTTATTTGAAAAAAATTCAAACAACTTTTTTGTGTTGTTTTGATTTTGTGTGTTAATTCAATATATTCTTTTAATAGGATTTTTGAAGATTTCAAGATGTTTTGGATTGCACCATGTTTTCCCATGACCTGAAGGCAAGCATTCTGAATCTCGGCATAATATATTTGGTGTGATTGTTGATACATTTATAAGACCACCGCATTTCGAAGGACTTGTTATTTCATGTGATATGATCATATGCATGAGTGCATATTAGTGATTTCCATGATGTTGGAAATGAACACTTGTGATGATAATCATCCTCATGTGCCTTGCATGCATGCCGGAAGGAATCCGGGAAAACCTCTGCCTTGGGTAGGCATGAGTTTGTCACCGGTCTCCGTCGGGACGGTCATGTCCGGTATGGCATAGTGAGGTATAATGAGCGGTGATTCTGTTGGTTGAAATATATTTGTTATGCATGTCATGCAGGGAAATACTTAAACCTCCTGAGTCGACCATAGAACGAGTCTTGTTCCAGTAACCCCCATACTTGCTTCGTACTACCACTCGTCTCTACAACAAGTAGAGTACGGTTCAGTAATTTGTCAACCCTTTCTAGCACACACCGTACAGAGGGGCCGGGATGAGGGTACCAAGGCCATGGATTAAAGCCAGTCATCCGGTCAGGGGGCATGGGTGTTTCGGTTGTAGCCAAAGGGATAGCTTCCCCAGTTTTGCGCGCGGTATAAATTTTGTGATCCCATGCTAATCGAGGTTGTAGCCTCCCCACTTAGAGTTTTGCTTAACGAGTGTCGTGGGTGATTCCAGACACCGGTAAGTTAAGCTGATGTGTGCAAGTCAGGTGCGTTTTCATTTAAAAGACCGTAGACGGAATTAGTCCCGATGGACTAAAGGAATCCGTTACTCATGGGTAAAGAGTACACCCTCTACAGAGATTAAACCTATTCGAATAGCCGTGTCCATGGTTAAGGACTACAGTCTGGGATGGGTCAAGTGTCGGTCTTAGTGTCGGTCTTCGGAGGTGAAACTGTTAACCAGAACTGGAACTACTACTTGTGACTTGTGATAATTATGATTATTATTATTGTTGACTAACCCGTGATATTATTGTTATTATCGAGTATCTCTGGGATGGTTCTACCTCCGGGATATTCACTGTGATTGTTTATTTTAAAGCCCTTTATGTGGTGTCGCCCAGATGCCCGACTGTGGTATTTCTTTTAAAGCCCTTTATGTGGTGTCGCTCAGACGCCCGACTGTGGCATTTCTTTTAAAGCCCATTATGTGGTGTCGCTCAGACGCCCGACTGTGGCATTTCTTTTAAAGCCCTTTATGTGGTGTCGCTAAGACGCCCGACTGTGGCATTGCTTGTTATTTATTTCATAAATTTTAATACTACTATGTTATTTCATATTCATAAATAACCTCTTGCACGCACCAGAATTTATTTACTTTTTTTTGACTGGCGTCACGAGCATAAAATATTTTCAGCACACCATTGTTATGTTATACCTGTGTTCATAATGTTTGCGAGTACATTCAAAGTACTCACTGGCTTGTCCCTGGCTATTGTCTTGGCCAGATTTTCTTGCACGGAGAGGAGCGACGCGATGCCAGCCTCGGAACCTAAGCAACGGTGATAGCAGCCTCGGGAAGATAGGAGTTAACCTGGTCAGCTGTTCCTGTTGGGAAATGGAGTCCCATAGACCCTGATGATCCTTAAACCGCTTCCGCCCTCAACCACTAGAAACCACTTGTTGTACTCACAGGCCAGAATGGTCTTGTACTTCATGTTTTGTATTTTTGCTTGGAATTTCTGTATCAAGTTGGAGCCTCATCAGCTAACAGTAATCCTGGGGCTGATGAGCACGACGGTCTTTTTCTGGAAATTTATACCCGGAAAACCGGTCGTGACAGACTTAGTATCAGAGCCAGGCTGACCATTGGCTAATCCTATCTTAGCCAGGTCAATAAACTTAGGCAAACCAACCCACCAGACCTTAACCAAACCCCAGCCAAGCTTCTCGTGCAAGATAGCCACACAGTGACCCCGACACTTTTGGCAGTCGGTGCCCAACCTACCACCCTAGCTTGTCGATCACGCGCCAGTAACCAGCACCCAAGATGTCTCCTCCACAAGCGTGCGAAGGAAGACTCTGTCCCCTTTTTCTATAAAAAGGGCACGCTAGCCCCAAACCAGCACAGCACAGCCTCTACCCCAAACCGAGCCACAATGCCTGGCCCCATAGTGCACAACGAGACCACAGGAACCAACCTTGGAGGCTTTGTGACCATCCTCGCAAACCTCACCCGTCGTGCCTATGCGTTAGAAGAGCCCCCAGAATATGTTGTGTACCAAGGACCCATGAGCGGTGAAGACCGCCAATTATGGGCCACTGTGCACATCTACGGTAGGGGTCTGTCGCCAGAACGCCCCTACAGGTTCACCGGAAGGACAACTTCCTTCGAGCCACAAGCCATCCAGCTAGCCGCTCGAGAAGCTATAGTTCAACTCCGGCAGTTGTCGCCCAGAGTTAACTGTCGCTCGTTCTACTACTACCCCAGGCATGAAGGGTATGGTAGACCACCCCAAGTTGCCAACGGAGATCACGAGATGGATCCCGCATTGTTGCACCTAGTGCACTATGTAAGTGCACTAGAGGCACTATTTGACCAGATCACCATTGGTCTGATCGCAGCTCGAGGAGAGCTGGTTCGTCGAACCCCAGCTAGAAGAGAAGACGAGCCCGACGCCGACAACCCAGTCGTGCTGTTCGGACACCCGATCGAGACCCTGAGATCAGCTCCAGCCAGCGGCCAAGGTGCCTTGATGACCCCAGAAGTGCTTCGTCACCTTTTGGGAGCACACTCCAACGGGATCGTGGCCAAAAATCCCCGCAATGGTCATCATCGCTACCCCGACCCTGCAGTTCCTCCACCATCTCCGACTAATCCCGGCAGTGAGACACGTGGAGAAGCCTCGACATCCACCAGGCACCCCCGTTTAGACATAAACGAGGTAGACTAAGCCGTACAAGTAGTACCGAGTCTCAGTGTATCCTCACTTTGTAATCGTGCGACCGTGTATATTAACGCAGCCTGTCATTGTGCCTCTGCTTTAATGGTAGCCTTGCGTATTTTCTTTGTCAACGTATAGTTGCACATTTTCTAGGCAAAACTACCAAAACCAACCCCGACGACACCTACAGTGACACGTCTCTTTATGAGATATGTGTATCTCTCTCACTGACTCCGACCTTTGGAGGTGATCTGGCAGTTTTATTACCTTTCACCACGGTAAATAAACCAGCCCAGATGCTATATAAGAAGGCCACCTTGTGACCTTACCCGGCAACCCTCACCTCGTGCACCACTCTCACAACCATTTCTTGCCATGCCGAGCCCTAGTATTTATCGGAGAACCCCAGATGCCACCCCAGGTAGCTTTGTCAAAATATTGTGGGATTTTACCTGCAGTACCATGGTTCTACCCAGCCACCCCAGTACGAGCTGTTCAAATCAAGAATCACCCCATCCACCTCGGAATATTGGGCAGCAGTACACATTCCTCCTGTAAACCCCCAACCAAGATCCAACAGAGGTTTCCTTCATGGGGAAATCTATGCCGGCCCCACGCTTCGCCATAGAAGCTGCTGCGAACGAAGCAATTGCTCGTCTTCGATCCGCAGTACCTTATGCCCGCGAACGAGGATATTATTATTTTCCGAGCCGTGCAACACCCGGAGGAGTGACATCTTTTCCCGGAGGACGGATTGAGAGAGACCCAGTGCTAGCCAACCTTATCGAGTACATCATCGCTCAAGAGCATTTGAACCAGCGAGTGATGGAATATCTCCAGAGTCTTGCTGATTTAAATCCTCAGATTGCCATCGGCAGACCACTGAGGCCCGACCCGGAGAGACGCATACATCGACTGGTCAATCCACTTCCTCCGATAGAAGAAGAGTGTATCCCTTTATCAGAGACATTTTATTGGGACCCCGTCCAGTTACCGTTTTTATTTTAGACGTCACTACTGTATTTGTTTTTGCAGCATTTATATTTGCGTTGTAACTTATGCATGGTACCTCAAATTTGTGCGATGAGTCGTGTATTTAGTTCCTACTGGTATGAGTAGTTTTCTTCGTGATTAACTTGTGTAACCGCGAAAAAAATCCTAGTATGAGTTTTCTTTTTACTGAACTGCTGCATCGATTATCCCCACACTACATGGATTACTTTTATTTACGCAGCACCACGGCAGCAGGCTCACAACTGCTCGAACACATATGGAACTTTTGTTTTCACAGCGGCTCTTAGCAAATCTCGAGGACGAGATTTTTTCTTAAGGGGGGTAGTAATTGTAACACCCCAAAAATTTAACCAGGTTTTAGTTATTAAAAGTTTGCCAAGAGTTTAAAATTTTTGCCTGCAAGAATATCTCTGTTGGTTTCAAAACTTTTCTTTTAATATTAAGGAGTTTTCCCAAGTGGATCCTTCCAAAACATATTGGACTTATTTTCCCTCTCGTTTAAAAACACCTCTCAATCAGTAGATTTGTTTATTAAATTATTTCACCCTGAGCTTTATTCATTAAATGACTTGTTTTGAGTTTGGAGCTCTTTTTGTACTACAACCATTTGATATATTTATCTAAAAATCTAACCAAAATTTGGAGATGTCATGTGATGTCTCTAGATCACTTTTGTGCAATAATATATTTTATTCATTGCATATTTTGAGTGCTACACCTGTTTTCCTTCTCTGGTCCAGTGGGCAGTTTTGCACTACAACCCTTTTAAATATTTGTTTCTAGCTTCCACCAAAATTTTGGGATGTCAGTAGGAGCATATCATTCCACTATATGCAAAAATCCAGCGTTTTTTCTTTGAAAATTTTGAGTGAAACAACCTCATCTTCATTCTGGTCCAACATGATGGTTTGTACAGCCACCATATTTTTTCTTGCTCTTTAGCCCTTAATTCTTTCTCCTACTTGTAGTCCTCCATGTTAAACTCCTAAGTCCAAGAGCATGCAACCATTGGCATAATTTTTGTTCATGAAATAATGCCATTCACATGCTGTCCAGATTTGAAGTTCTGCAAAACTTGCACTAGCAAGCTTATGCTTTTCACCAACTAACCTCACCACCCTCTTGTGCATCCAAAGAGACACTGATCTGGAAGGATTGGTCACTCCAAGAAAAGCCTAGGTGCCTGTGGCATTTTGTCAAACACCTTGAGAGCATGACCAGATTTGACATGAGTTGTTGTTGGCATTGTGAACTTGGTCTCCTGACCAAACCACCATGTCCCTTGTTACCCTTACTAAACCTAGACTAGCCCTAGTTCTTGCCAACCTCACCTGAGACCTGTAGCATGCCACGGCATTGTATCGAACACCTTCCGTGCGTGCACTGGACGCGCCCAGAGCGCGCTTATTGCACGAGCCGCCACGTCGCCGCCACGTCCTCTAGCACTCGTCGCCGCCACGTCGCCCTAGCTACAGAACGGCGGTCGCCGGCAAGCTTATCCACGGCCGCTGCAAACCGACTCGGTTGTGCTATAAAAGAGGCCCCCGAGCTCAAACCCGCACGCAGGCAGCCTCACACCATTCCACTCTTGCCACCTTTGGCCGTCAATCGAAGGAAGGGAGTCGTCTTCTTCCTCTCCGGCAGCTCCATCCGCCGCCATTGCCCCGGCCATTCCGGCGTCTCCAGGGCCTCCCCCTCTCCACTCTCTCCACCAGGAACCCCCACATCCTCCCGTGAGCCTTTTCCCCTACTTGATTTTGATCGGGAGCCATCGCCGCCACAAAATCACTTCGCCACCGAAGCCTTCCTCCGCCGCGGAGCTCGCCGCCGGTGAATCCCTCCACCTCTGACAACCCTGCAACCACCGGAAAGATCACCCTCGACCCGCGGATCCATCCCCACCCTCAGCTCCCCACAAGGACCCGCCGTTCGCCGGCGACGGTCGCCGGAGTCCCTCCTCCGCTCGGGACAGAGGGAGAAGAAGGAAGGCGGACTAGTCAAACCTGACTAGTGGGCCACCTAGGACCCACTGTCAATGACCCCCCGCTCGGTCCACGCGGAGTAAGTGGAAGCGTAAACCCAGAATACGCTTTCGACGTGTACAAGTTTAATTGAAACGTTTTCTTTTATGTATTTTTTTATATAACAGATTTGACCAAAACTTTGACCGGCTGTAACTTTTTAAATACAACTCCAAATGAATTGATTCTTTTTCCTACCTCTCTCAAATAATGTCTAGTTTATTTTAAGATTTATTTGAAAAAAATTCAAACAACTTTTTTGTGCTGTTTTGATTTTGTGTGTTAATTCAATATATTCTTTTAATAGGATTTTTGAAGATTTCAAGATGTTTTGGATTGCACCATGTTTTCCCATGACCTGAAGGCAAGCATTCTCAATCTCGGCATAATATTTTTGGTGTGATCGTTGATACATTTATAACACCACCGCATTTCGAAGGACTTGTTATTTCATGTGATATGATCATATGCATGAGTGCATACTAGTGATTTCCATGCTGTTGGAAATGAACACTTGTGATGATAATCATCCTCATGTGCCTTGCATGCATGCCGAAAGGAATCCGGGAAAACCTCTGCCTTGGGTAGGCATGAGTTTGTCACCGGTCTCCGTCGGGACGGTCATGTCCGGTATGGCATAGTGAGGTATAATGAGCGGTGATTCTGTTGGTTGAAATATATTTGTTATGCATGTCATGCAGGGAAATACTTAAACCTCCTGAGTCGACCGTAGAACGAGTCTTGTTCCAGTAACCCCCATACTTGCTTCGTACTACCACTCGTCTCTACAACAAGTAGAGTACGGTTCAGTAATTTGTCAACCCTTTCTAGCACACACCGTACAGAGGGGCCGGGATGAGGGTACCAAGGCCATGGATTAAAGCCAGTCATCCGGTCAGGGGGCATGGGTGTTTTGGTTGTAGCCAAAGGGATAGCTTCCCCAGTTTTGCGCGCGGTATAAATTTTGTGATCCCATGCTAATCGAGGTTGTAGCCTCCCCACTTAGAGTTTTGCTTAACGAGTGTCGTGGGTGATTCCAGACACCGGTAAGTTAAGCTGATGTGTGCAAGTCAGGTGCGTTTTCATTTAAAAGACCGTAGACGGAATTAGTCCCGATGGACTAAAGGAATCCGTTACTCGTGGGTAAAGAGTACACCCTCTGCAGAGATTAAACCTATTCGAATAGCCGTGTCCATAGTTAAGGACTACAGTCTGGGATGGGTCAAGTGTCGGTCTTAGTGTCGGTCTTCGGAGGTGAAACTGTTAACCAGAACTGGAACTACTACTTGTGACTTGTGATAATTATGATTATTATTATTGTTGACTAACCCGTGATATTATTGTGATTATCGAGTATCTCTGGGATGGTTCTACCTCCGGGATATTCACTGTGATTGTTTATTTTAAAGCCCTTTATGTGGTGTCGCCCAGATGCCCGACTGTGGTATTTCTTTTAAAGCCCTTTATGTGGTGTCGCTCAGACGCCCGACTGTGGCATTTCTTTTAAAGCCCATTATGTGGTGTCGCTCAGACGCCCGACTGTGGCATTTCTTTTAAAGCCCTTTATGTGGTGTCGCTAAGACGCCCGACTGTGGCATTGCTTGTTATTTATTTCATAAATTTTAATACTACTATGTTATTGCATATTCATAAATAACCGCTTGCACGCATCAGAATTTATTTACTTTTTTTTGACTGACGTCATGAGCATAAAATATTTTCAACACACCATTGTTATGTTATACCTGTGTTCATAATGTTTGCGAGTACATTCAAAGTACTCACTGGCTTGTCCCTGGCTATTGTCTTGGCCAGATTTTCTTGCACGGAGAGGAGCGACGTGATACCAGCCTCGAAACCTAAGCAACGGTGATAGCAGCCTCGGGAAGATAGGAGTTAACGTGGTCAGTTGTTCCTGTTGGGAAATGGAGTCCCATAGACCCTGATGATCCTCAAACCGCTTCCGCCCTCAACCACTAGAAACCACTTGTTGTACTCACAGGCCAGAATGGTCTTGTACTTCATGTTTTGTATTTTTGCTTGGAATTTCTGTATCAAGTTGGAGCCTCAGCAGCTAACAGTAATCCTGGGGCTGATGAGCACGACGGTCTTTTTCTGGAAATTTATACCCGGAAAACCGGTCGTGACACTGCAGCTAAGCCCCCGAGTGGGAGGTCTGCTCTCCACTCGGTAGGATTTTCAAAACTTAGGCGAGCACTAGGCTGCAGCTAAGCCCCCGAGCGGGAGGTCTGCTCTCCACTCGGTAGGATTTTCAAAACTTAGGCGAGCACTGGGCTGCAGCTAAGCCTCCGAGTGGGAGGTCCGCTCTCCACTCGGTAGGATTTTCAAAACTTAGGCGAGCACTGGGATGCAACTAAGCCCCCGAGTGGGAGGTCTGCTCTCCACTCGGTAGGATTTTTACGGCGTCTCTCTGAAAAATAAGGTGTTAATCGACCTTGTCTTTCTTATGGAGAACACATTATACTTGTGGCGTAGCCCGGAAGGAGAGGGTGGCGGTCAACCTGCCCCTCATCCTCCTTGCGGAGCGCACGTTGTACTTGTGGCGTAGCTTGGAGGAGAAGGTAGCAGTCGACCTGCACCTCGTCCTCCTTGCAGAGTGCATGTTGTACTTGTGGCGTAGCTCGGAGGAGAGGGTAGGAGTCGACCTGCACCTCGTCCTCCTTGTAGAGCGCATGTTGTACTTGTGGCGTAGCTCGGAGGGGAGGGTAGCGGTCGACCTGCACCTCATCCTCCTTGCTGAGCGCCCGTTTGAATTTGAACTTAGGCGAGTGTTTAGACTGCAGCTAAGCCTCCGAGTGGGAGGCTAGCTCTCCACTCGGTAGGATTTTCGAAACTTAGGCGAGTACTTGGACTGCAGCTAAGCCCCCGAGTGAGAGGCTGGCTCATCACTCGGTAGGATTTTATTGGAACTTAGGCGAGTACTTGGACTGCAGCTAAGCCCCCGAGTGAGAGGCTGGCTCACCACTCGGTAGGATTTTATTGGAACTTAGGCGAGTACTTTGACTGCAGCTAAGCCCCCGAGTGAGAGGCTGGCTCACCACTCGGTAGGATTTTATTGGAACTTAGGCGAGTACTTGGACTGCAGCTAAGCCCCCGAGTGGGAGGCTGGCTCACCACTCGATAGGATTTTATTGAAACTTAGGCAAAACGGATTCGCAGCTAAGCCCCCGAGTGGGAGGCTAGCTCTCCACTCGGCAAGGATTTTTTACAAACTTAGGCGAAACGGATTCGCAGCTAAGCCATCCACTGAGGGGGAATTTTATTGAACAAATAAAAATGACATCAATCATTGGGGAAATTATGACACTATTATCTTGTGAAACATGAACTACAGAAGTACTTTTATTACAACTCATCCGAGTGAATACTTAGGTGTAAAAGGGGCGGAGTAACTCCGCGTTCCAAGCTTGGGGCTCGTCGATGTTGTGCTCGACGTTGTAGAGACAGTACGCTCCGTTGCGGAGAACCTTAGTGACGATGAAGGGACCTTCCCAAGAAGGAGCAAGCTTGTGTGGTTTCTGCTGATCCACTCGGAGAACCAAATCTCCTTCCTGGAAGGCTCGACTCTTCACATTTTTGGCGTGGAAGCGATGCAAGTCTTGTTGGTAAATGGTCGATCGGATCAAAGCCATCTCCCTTTCTTCCTCTAAAAGGTCGACTGCATCCTGCCACGCTTGTTCTGCTTCAGCTTCGGTGTAGAGCTCGACCCGAGGAGCGTTGTGGAGCAGATCACTTGGCAAGACCGCTTCAGCTCCGTAGACCAAGAAGAACGGAGTTCTTCTAGTTGAACGGTTAGGCGTGGTCCTTAGACCCCAAAGCACTAAGGGAAGTTCGTCGACCCATGCTCCAGCCGCATGCTTGAGATCACGCATCAGTCGGGGTTTCAACCCTTTGAGAATCAAGCCATTAGCCCGCTCCGTTTTTCCATTCGACTGGGGATGGGCGACTGAAGCATAGTCGACTCGTGTGCCCTGAGATGTGCAGAACGCCCTGAATTCCTCCGAATCGAAGTTTGACCCATTGTCAGTGATGATGCTGTGTGGAACACCATATCTGAATATCAATTCTCTGATGAAGCTGACAGCAATACCGGCGTCAAGGTTCTTGATGGGTTTAGCCTCGATCCACTTGGTGAACTTGTCGACTGCTACCAGCACATGTGTAAAACCGCTTCAGCCTGTTCTCAAGGGCCCAACCATATCCAATCCCCATACTGCGAAGGGCCAGACGAGTGGTATGGTCTTCAGAGCTGATGCAGGCTTGTGTGACATGTTGGAGTAAAATTGATATCCCTCGCACTTGTCGACTATCTCCTTTGCCATTTCATTCACTCTTGGCCAATAAAATCCGGCTCGGTATGCTTTGGCCACGATGGTCCGAGAGGACGCATGATGGTCATAGGTCCCCGAGTGGATGTCATCAAGGATTATTCGACCTTCTTCTGGCGTTATGCACTTCTGACCAACTCCAGTCGCGCTCTCTCTGTATAGCTGCCCCTTGATCACAGTAAAGGCCTTGGATCGATGGACGATCTATCGAGCCTCTTCCTCGTCCTCCGGGAGCTCTTTTCTCAAGATATACGCGATATATGGTACTGTCAAATCGGGAGTGATCACTAAAGCCTCCATGACCAGGTCGACCACTGCCGGAACTTCAACCTCAGTCGGATCTGCGGCACTCTTGGGCTGCAGAGCTTCTTTGGTAAAAGGATCTTCTTTGACTGATGGAGTATGGATATGCTCCAAGAACACATCACTGGGAATGGCTTCTCTCTTGGAACCTATTTTTCCAAATCATCAGCCGCTTGATTTTTTAGTCGGGGTATATGATGAAGTTCTAACCCTTCGAACTTCTTTTCAAGCTTCCTCACTGCATTGCAGTATCCAGTCATGGCTGGGCTTCTAACGTCCCACTCCTTCATCACTCGGTTGACCACTAAATCTGAGTTGCCATAAACCATAAGGCGACAGACGCCGAGTGAAATGGCCATGCGCAACCCATACAAAAGGACCTCGTATTCTGCTTCATTGTTGGAGGAATCAAAGTGAATCTGGAGCACATATCTGAGCTTATCTCCTCTGGGGGAAACCAAGACTACCCCAGCACCAGAACCATTTTACATCTTAGAGCCATCAAAGAACATGGTCCAATGCTCCGAGTGAACTTGAGTCGGCTGCTGCTGTTCAATCCACTCGGTAAGGAAATCTGCTATTGCTTGGGACTTAATGGCTTTCTTTGCCTCAAACTTGATATCAAGGGGAAGGAGCTCAATCACCCATTTTGCCACTCGACCAGTTGCATCTCTGTTGTGCAGAATCTCTAAAAGTGGGGCGTCGCTGACGACTGTAATGGAATGATCATAGAAATAATGAGCAACCTTCTCTGTGGTCATGTAGATCCCATACACAAGCTTCTGATAATGAGGATATCTTTGCTTTGACGGAGTCAAAACTTTAGAGAGATAATATACTGGGCGCTGAACTTTGAAGGCTTTCCCTTCTTCTTCCCGCTCGACCGTAAGTACCGTACTGACGACTTATCCTGTAGCTGTAATATAAAGCAACAGAGGCTCTTTGCTGGTTGGAGCAGTAAGCACCGGGTGGGTGGAGAGCAGAGCTTTTAGCTCGGCAAACGATGCATCAGCTTCTGGAGTCCACTCGAACTTGTCTGCCTTCTTCATCAGTCGGTAAAGAGGCAGTGCCTTTTCACCAAGGCGAGGGATGAATCGACTTAATGCGGCCAAGCATCCAGTAAGCTTCTGGACATCGTGCACTCACACAGGGCGTTTCATTCGGAGTATAGTGCCAACTTTTTCTGGGTTAGCGTCGATTCCTCGTTCGGAAACGAGAAAACCGAGTAACTTTCCACCTGGAACTCCGAATGTGCACTTTGATGGATTGAGCTTGATATCATACCTCCTGAGATTGGCAAATGTTTCAGCTAGGTCAGTCAACAGGTCGGAACCCTTCCGTGATTTGACCACAATATCATCCATGTACGCTTCAACGTTCCGACTGATTTGAGTGAGTAAACACTTCTGAATCATCCTCATGAATGTGGCTCCGGCATTCTTGAGGCCGAATGGCATGGTGACATAGCAGAAGCACCCGAATGGAGTGATGAAAGCTGTTTTGATCTCATCCGGTCCATATAGATGGATCTGATGGTATCCGGAATAGGCGTCTAGAAAAGACAATCTCTCACATCCCGCAGTCGAGTCGACAATTTGGTCGATGCGAGGGAGAGGAAAATGATCTTTCGGGCAGGCCTGATTGATGTGTTTGAAATCAATGCACATGCGGAGTGACTTGTCCTTCTTGGGAACCATGACGACATTGGCGAGCCACTCGGAGTGGTATATCTCTCGGATAAACTCTGTCGCCAACAGTCGAGCCACCTGCTCGCCAATGGCTTTTCTCTTCTGGACGGCGGACCGTCGAAGATATTCTTTGACAGGTTTTGCTATTGAGTCGACTCTAAGGCGATGCTCAGCCAGCCCCCTGGGAACACCCGGCATGTCAGCAGGCTTCCATGCAAAGATGTCCCGGTTCTCACGGAGGAACTGGATGAGCGCTTCTTCCTATTTAGGGTCGAGTGTTGTGGAAATGTGAGTCGGAGCTGCATTGGGGTCTGTTGGGTGAATGTGAACGGGCTTCGTCTCACCGGACGACTGAAATGCTGATTCTGTGGCAGGCTTCTTGGCCCGCAACAAATCACTCGGATCTGCATTTTTCTTGTACCCCTCCAGCTCTACCATTGTTATCTGGGAATCGGCAATTTTCGAGCCTTTCTGAAAACACTCTTCTGCCTTCTTCCAATTGCCAGTGATAGTGATCACGCCCTTGGGGCCGGGCATCTTCAGTTTGAGGTACACGTAACATGGTCGAGCCATGAACCGTGCGTAAGCTGGTCTCCCCAAAATAGCGTGGTAAGTGCTCTGAAAATCCACGACTTCAAATGTTAGCCTCTCTTTGCGAAAATGCTTCGAATCACCGAACACCACGTCCAGAGCTATTTGGCCGAGTGACTCAGCCTTCTTTCCAGGTATAACTCCATGAAAACTCATGTTGCTGGCGCTCAGTCTGGACATTGGAATGCCCATTCCTTTCAGCGTCTCTGCATACAATATGTTTAGTCCACTACCACCATCCATTAGCACCTTCATCAGTCGAGTGCCTTCGACGACCGGGTCGACCACCAAAGCTTGCCTCCCAGGGGTGGTTATATGAGTCGGGTGATCGGACTGGTCGAATGTAATGGGAGTTTGGGACCATCTCAGATAGTTGGGTGTCGCCGGGGCGACCATATTCACCTCATGGTTGATAACCTTCAATCGGCTTTTGCTTTCCACATCAGCAAAGATCATCAGAGTGGAGTTAACATGAGGATATCCTCCATCACTGTCCTCCTTGTCCTCAACTTTGTCCGACTCCTTTTCCTTGTCCTTGGGTTGTTTACCTTGAACTGTTGGATCAAGAGCCGGCACTGGCGAGTGGTATGCTTCGGGTATATGAAATTACCCTCCTCGTCTTTCTTCGTGTGGATGTGACACGGCAGATCCATCACATCATTCCCTTCCTTATCCTTTACCTTCTTGGGGTTCCAGGATCCTTTGGGCTTTCCTTTGAATTTGCCCTGAGTCACGGCCAGAGCCTCTTCAGGAGCCGCTGGCTCGGCCTTCCGCTTCTGCTTCCGACTGGAGTTTCCTTTCTCCGACTGACTCGGTTTGCACTTGCCACTCCGGAGTCGGTCCTCCTCTTCACCATTAGCGTACTTGGTGGCAATTTCCATCATTCGACTCAGGGTCATATCTCCGGTCCGACCGAACTTCAAACTTAACTCTCTGTTCTTAACACCATCCTTGAAGGCGCAGACTGCCTGATGATCAGACATGTTCTCCACCGTATGATGCAAAGTAATCCATCTCTGAATGTAATCTCTTAAGGTTTCATTCGACTTCTGCATGCAGACTTGCAGCTCTGTCAATCCAGCTGGTCGCTTGCAGGTTCCCTCAAATGTCCTGACGAACACTCGGGAAAGATCTTCCCAAGTGTAAATGCTGCTTGGAGCTAACTGATTCAACCACACCCTGGCCGAACCTTCCAACATGAGTGGTAAATGCTTCATAGCCACTTCATCATTTCCGCCTCCAATCTGCACTGCCACTCGGTAGTCTTCAAGCCAAGTTTCAGGCTTAGACTCACCGGTGAACTTACTTACTCCAGTCGCCAACCTGAAGTTGGGGGGAATCACCGCGGCTCTGATAGCCCTGCTGAAACATTCTGGACCTGAAACATGGACTCGGCTGCTAGTGGGCGCATCTCTGTCATGGCCACCTCGATGAGCTCTGTTCCGATCGACCAGACCTTGCACGATGATGGATCGCGCGTCAAAGCCTGGTTCCCTGGGGTCGACCGGGGCTCTTCGCCCAACACTGAGCTGATGCCTGTCATCTTGCTGCCGATGAGCGTAAGACCCACCTCTTGGGGGAGGAGTGGGCACTCTACGCCTATCATCGCGATCGAATCGTTCACCATATTGGTCACGTCAACCCTCGCGTCCCTCAACCCGCGGAGGCGATCTAGGGCTGTGAGCCAACTGAACTGTATTTGCAGCGATGGATTGACTGTGAATCCTGTTGCGTGACTGTGACACAGCTGAATTCTGATCTCCCGCTGCCCGGAGCAAATCTCTAATCTGCATCAAGCCTCTGCCAGCCTCCGACTGAGAGGGCTGAATTGACTCTGCTATACGGGATGCGGCTGCTAAATTCTGAATCGGGGTTCGATATACCTGAGTCGGCTGCGGGAAGAGTTGACGTCGACTGGAGTCGGGTACTCGTTGCCGCGCGCGCTCGTCGAGTGCTCGCTGGAAGTTCTCCAGACGAGTGCGTTCAGCCAAGTTGGCCAAACGTGCTTCCTCCAAGGCACGAGCCTCGGGAGTTTCTCCTGCGATGGGAGCATGCAGGGCATCCACGTTCCTGCGGAGAAGTTCTTCCCTTTGCAGGGAAGTAAGTGGCTCGGGTTGATATTCCTCGTGGGCTTGAGCGGGGTCGCCTCCACCGTCCATCCCGTCGTCGCGGGGGAAGCCAGGTGGGCTACGAGGCCCATTGACCATCAAGACCTCCACCGCCGGATCACTACTATCGCACTCGGATGCGGTCTCTGCGGAGCCAGTCGACAGATCGAACAGGCCGTAGAGAGATTCGTCGGGCTCGATTGCCGCGACTTGGGTGGTGGCCGATTGGCGAGCCACTACGTGCCTCACCCACCGCCGGAGTCTCGACCGACTAGAGCGCTTGCGCTGGCGGGAGATAGGGAGGGAGGACGACAGGGGAGTCGACCGATACGGAGTCGACGGTTGTCGCAGCAGAACGCCGCGGACACACGCCCGAAAATGCGTCGCACCGCGGACGGGGAGCGCGTCGATGTCGAGTGGAGCCTCCTGGAGCCAAGCGGAGTCGTCGGCGATGAAGGTGAGCCCGCCGAGACGGATCTAGCGGCCCTCGACCAAAACTCCACCAGAAACCATGATGAAGGCAATCGGAACAATTGCAACTTCTCCAAAAATCGCTAAGACACCTGCCGCACGGTGGGCGCCAACTGTCGTGGTTCTAAGTCTGACAGTAGAATGGGGGGTAGGTATGGAGAGGCAAGATCCTAGCTATGGAGCAGTTGTACAGACAAAGGATGTACGAGTTCAGGCCCTTCTCGGAGGAAGTAACAGCCCTACGTCTCGGAGCCCGGAGGCGGTCGACTGGATTATGTGTGTATAGATTACAGGGGTGCGAACCCTTTACACTGAGGAGGGGGTGGCTTATATAGTGTCCGCCAGACCCCTCCGGCCCTCAGTTATGCAGGGTTTAAAGTACATTAAGGCCTGGCGTTACTGGTAACGCCTTACATAAAGTGTCATCATGGCCATAAAGACTACTTAATTACAGACCGTTTGATGCAGAGTGGCTCTTGATCTCCTGGTGGTCGAGTGAGTCTTCATGGTCGAGTCCTTCGAGTCCGTCAAGTGAAGTATCTCTTGGTCGACTGGAAGGCAGCTTCTTCTGAGGATGTCCTTGGGAAGGGTACTTAAGACAGGTCTGTGACCCTACCCTAGGTACATGACTTCATCACTAGGGGTAAGTAGCAGTAGCGCTCTGTTCTAACCAGGGCTACTACTATACCTCTGTGTATAAGGTTTTCCCTAGTAGTGACACACATAGACACACAGACACACACACACACACATGTGCGCACACACAAGGTTGTAGGTGGTTTTGGCTTATCTTTGGCTCACCCAGTTCCCATACATCAATCATGTTGTATCCCCTCTTTATAGTATGACATACCTATGACTCAAGACGAGAAGTCGTCTGTAGAAAATTGACGTGCCCTCTTCTTTTATTCTTTAGCTTAGGGGATCATCGACCAACATTATGTTTCTTTTAAATGTGAGTGTGTGTGTGTGTGTGTGTGTGTGTGTGTGTGTGTGTGTGTAATCACTCAAAACATATTTAGTATTCTTAACATAGTGCCAAAACCCTCATTAGGGGCTAGATTTCTATTCAATCTTCCCCTTTTTGGTGGTTGATGATAATATGCTTAGAACAATATAATAAAGGTACTACAATTAAGCTCCCCCGTCATTTGTGCATCTAAAATAATGTTTACATTTTAATGCAAAGTGCACAAGGTAGGATCAATTCTCCCCCCTAAACCATTAGAAACCAGAGGGGTGCAAAAGTGATCACTAAAAATACACAAAGTGAGTTCAATTTTGCAACAAATTGTGACATGAGAGATGTCTCAAATAATATGCATGCATGTACATAGCCATCTCAAAACGACAACAAGTCATGTGTGTGACATGGCATCAAAAATTAACATGATAGGAGAAAAATATGAACATGGCAATAACAAAATAGACAATAAGAACAAACAATAAGGCACATAGTCTCACAGATAACTAAAGTATCCATACACAAACATAAAGTATGACATATGACATATGACCCAAAATTTTAAAACATCAACAAGCTCAAATAAGATCAAATGAATAATGAGAGCTTGTATCAATACCCATATGGAAAACCCAAGTGCAACCTAAACATAACTTACTTATACCCCTTTCGCATCAAAGACACCAAAAAGAAGAAAATAGGTGATGCTAACAACCAAGAAAGGATGCCTTCATAATAATGGGCATCATTACCATGAGCGCTTGGAGGAGAGGCTTTGGAGGAGTTGTCAAAAGCTGCTTCATCAAACTTCTCAAGCTCTTTCAACTCATCTTCGGAGCCCGTAGCATAAACAATGCCTCTTGTGGCGAAACGGCCTTCCTCGATCATACGAATGGCCTTCTTGGAGCATGCGGGTTCCAGGAACCCACAGATATGAGGTGCCTTGCAACATGCAAAGATAATATAAATACCACCTCTAAGCTTTCTCTCTTTCTTCTTGGAACGGGCTTCTTCTTCATAATAGGCTCTAGTTCTTTGAATACGAGAAGCATCTTCTTCTTCCCCATCTTGTCCTACAAGAGGAGTGTTAGTTGGTAGCACATAAGCATGCTTCACATAGGTATAGTTGTTGATAAGAGCCTTAGAGGTAGCATGAGTGAATATCACTTGAAGATAAGAACTATAAATGCACTTCTACTGACAGTATATGAAATCCAAACATCAAGTGGCTTGGAGCGGTTGAGGTGACACATAATGTGGATCAAAGAGGTCCAAATCATAGAAGTATATCCAACCCTGGGAGAAATGGTTTTTACGTAGGAGCTTCTGTGTGGTGTCAAAAAACGGAAGAAAGTCTCCGGTAGACCCAAATGGCTCCATGAAGTTGGTAGGGTAGCAATTCCAAGGCAACCATTTCTCTTTAGCTACTCTTTAGAAATGTGAACGTGGATGAGGTTGACCTCTCGATTGAACTCATAGCCCAAAGGAAATGCACAATGACTCAAAGGAGCACTACTCTTGATAGTGTTGGACATCCATGTCATAGTGCGTGCATCAGAACATGCATGGTGGCGAAGTAGATTAATCTCCTCAACATAGTCATGCCCAAGCTCCATGATCTTCAAAAGATCTAGTTTGCCACAATATTCACACACACCTTCAAAATAGCCAAGTGAATGAATGTAAGGAGAATCAATGGCCTTTTGTCACAACACTTTATTCTTCTACTGCATGAGAATCTCCTCAAAGATGACCCTTTGTGACCCATTCCAAAAAAATCATCACTGCACCATCGCCCAACCGCATATGGGTTGCCTCTCATCCTGGTGAGAATCCATTTGTGCTCTTTTATACTGCGAAGGTTCAAACTGGGTCCCACATGAGGCCTTGGATGTACCCGTGCCAGTCTTCCTCGAGTGACGTTGAGGCATCGTGTGACCATCCCCTCGAAGTTGCATGAGAAGCATATGGGATACAAGCAAGGATAAGTAGTACGATGGATGCCAAAATTTTTGTGAATTAAAAAGGGAGAAAATGAAGCACATAATGAATTTTGCACTAGGTGCAGAGGCTCCAGACCAGGTGTGGAGTTCGACCGTAATCCCTTTTTCTTTCACGGTCAAGGCCTAGACAAAATTTTGTTCATGTTAGCAAGGCTATGGTGGCTATATGAACATGGCATATATCCCTAATATCAAGTTTAATTTGCGACACCTCCATGGTGCATCTTTTATTTTATTTCTCTTTTTGTGGTAGAAGCAACACTTTACAATGATGGAAAATATACTTTATTTTAGCATACCTCCACTGATGTAGTCAGAACTCAATCTATGAACATCAGAGAAACTCTATATGAATGCCTCTGGGAATGCAACAAGAATTACAATGATCTTGCATAGCATATGACAATGATGAACAATGGCTATTTCTGCCAACTTGTATGAAGCTAGATATACAATCATGTAAAGCATATGAAAACAAAGAACATGACTCTATTAATGTAATGTAATACTCAGAATAGCTATTGGGAACAAGAGGAAGTCCACCCACAAAATTTGGATGTACCAGCAAAGTATGCACCATGTCTCAGTGTGACGATGGGTGCCACACCGAGTGTTAAATGATTATATCACAAAGAGTTAAAAAAGAAAAAATGTGGACCAACCAAACAATTTCCAAGCTCGTTTACTTTTTGCTACTTTCTATCTCCTATTTGGATTTTAATTGGGATTTTCCCCTTTAATAAGAAACTAAATTTTCCTAACTCAAATTGGCATAAATAATTGCCACATACTTATAATATGGAATTATTACTAAAGTAAAATTTTGATAGTCTATCTAAAAAAACAAAAAAAATAATCTTCTTAGACCCTAAAAAACATATAACTATAAGTTAAAAAACCATTCCAATAATTATTTATTAAAAATCACTTATGAGGTCTATAACACCTTAGAGCATCTCCCATAGTAAAAAGTTATAAGTTATTTTTTCTTTAGTGGTGGTTAATTTTTTTATTTCAAAAATAGGTAGAAATAGAAATAATACACTATAATTTAATCTACCAAAATTCTCCAAAGCTTTGCCATGTCATCCCTAACCTTCGGTAGAAGGATCAACCCCAACCTATATTGAGGTTTGTCCAACAAAAATTCTGAAATAGTTTCTAGCCTAAACCTAATTTTGATCAAAACATGGTAATTTTTATTTTAAAATCTAGAGTAATTGTTGTAGATGCCATAGTTCTATACCAACAAAATGAACACCTTTTTTCTATTTGGTTCTTGCCCATATGAACCGAGCATGCAAAGATCCACTGTGCCCAAATTTTTGGCATATGGCCAAAGCCTAGAAAACCTAAAGCTACCTAACCTTCTACTCTTTCTTGGATCCCTCTCACTTCGAGTGGACCCAAGGGACCATAACTTAGCCACCCACCCATAAAATCCCCTTCTTTCCTCCTCTTTACCCTCTCACTTTTCTCTCTGCCAATCCAGTGCACTGCAGAGTGCGCCCATGGACACCCCCGCATGACCCTTGTCGCGCTCATGCGCTCAATCCAGCAGTGTCGTGCCAAGGGCCATCCTATGGTCTCCGCTAACACCCTTGCTTCCTCCCCTCTTTTTCTCCATGTGAACCTACCGCCGTAGCCCCGTGTAGGCTGCCACCAGGACCGCCCAGAGAGCACCGCATGCAGCTACCACATTAACTGTGGATTTCAGAAACTCAAGATAAGTTTGTTACGGGCAGTCCAAAGCACCCAACACTGGGCCATGAAGTAGATCCAAAGATCATGGCACGATCGAGACCATCCATTCCCCGAAGATGGCAAACCAGTCTTAAAATAAGCAGGGTTCCCAATATGGTCAAAGATCTCTAACCACACACCACATGAGACAAGCAAAGACATGTGAGATAAATATATGAGTGATGCTCTCCTGCTCCACGCAAAGGGCACACACCCATCCAACCACATTTTAGTTACGATATTCGGTGTTTAGATCGTGACACCATGTAAAATTCAAACAAAATTTTGTCTAAGTAAACTTAGTACTCCCTCTATTCCGTATTCTAGTGCGTATAAGATTCTGGCTCATATTCCGCAATGTAATGCGCATAAGCGCTTTTAGTCCAAAATAGCCCTGCGTTGGATGTAGTGCGCTTTGCTGCATGCATGCACATGCATGACAGTATGAGCAGAGGAGGGGCAATTTCAGTCCAAATAAATGTGCCACCTCATGTCTTGGTATAAGTGCTACCAACAAGGCGCACTATAAAAGGGAATGGAGGGAGTATTGTTTACTCAAATGCCAACACAACATGGAAAAAAACTTCAGTAGTTTAGAACAACCGGAAACTTACACGGCGAAGGCACACTTTATTTGCGATATAACTATAATACAATATCATGTGGCGGCGAGTGGAGTAGATGAGGGCAGGGTCATTGTTGTTGTTTTTTCTTGAAAAAGTGGTTGAAACCCACAACATCTGCATCATTGTTGCTGTTGTTGTAGTAGATGTTTCGTTGGCGGCTAGATTCCCTGTCAGAGTGATTGATGGTGTCTTTGTTACGTGTGTGGGTAGTTTTTTCTTGCTAGAAGAAAGTCAAGGTCCGATAAATGGAGCTAGAGACTTCTTCTATATATTGTGACGCAGAGCCTCTTTGGTTCAAAGGAGTTTTACATCAGTTTTGGAAGATTTTGTTCCTTACAACCTATATAATTTGTTTGAATAATTTGCAGGACTAGAAAGTGAAAATCATACGAGTTTTTTATGGACCACTTTACAGGCGTTTGATTTGAAATGGGAAAAATACACTATGCTCAAGTTTCTTCTTTCTTTTTCTTATTGGGACCCCGAGTGCAAGGTTAGGGACATGTTGTCTCAATGACACCCCATTCACCTAATCCTTTTAGAATAAACAGCATGCTCTCTGTCACGCAACCAATGAACTTGTATTTTATACCAACACGTTTTTCTCGAATTAGCACGACAAATTCGTTCGTACGTTGCCTTGTGTTTGATGGGAGGAGGCCATGAAACGACCTGTATTATACTTGCAGTCAAATCGCTTGCTTACAAATATCACAATTTGCAAATGTCATACGGTTGTCTAGTGTGAATGGCGAGGTGCGGCCCGTTGGATTCCGGTCTACACTTTGGCTCTCGGATGAAAGGAACCCCGTGGTTGCTAGTACTACCAACCGAGTGAGCCAATGAATCTTCTCCAGACAATTGCAGAGTTGACGCTTTTGCCGGAATCTTTTGCGTGGAACTCCAGGTATCTCACAGCCCAATCATCCATCCTCGCTTACTTGGCAAGAACTGCGGTGAACACTAATTAATTGATCGATAATACTACACCTACGTAATGTTTTACGCAGCTTTACGTAATCCTTCCAACCAATTAATCTTCCCCTGATTTTCAGGGGGTGAGCCTCTCTCTCTCTCTCCTTACGCCCAATAATAACCCCCTTGTTGGACAACCCGTTAGCTTACGCACTTTTTTTTACCTAAGTATAGCACCGCCCTTAATTGGTAGTACTACTATAGTAAAAAAGTTTGGATGGCTGGACGTAAAATAAGCGAATCCTTAGATAAGCTGCAATAGAGACTTTTTCTTCAAGCGTTTTCTAACTTGAGGCTTTGCTGACGAGCCCATGGATCCATCTCTTATCTGCCTGCCGCTCCGACCGTCGATGGCGGGGGGAGGAATCCCCTTTTTTTAGTCCTCGCAGGTGTCACGCTCGGGTAGATGGCAATGCTTTTTTTTTAGTTTGTCTTCCGGACTCCGTTCATCCTCGAATCCGTTCATCTGAACGTAGTCGACGGAGTTCCGGCGTAGATTTCTACCGTCTTTTTGGGACGGCAACGTCAGGGTTTTTCATTGTGGGTGCACGACGATGATATTTGATGTTACTGCGGCTTCAGATGGTGGTAGTGGTCGTTCAGTGATCTAGAGATCTCAAGTTACTTTTTATTATGTTTAAGGGGCTTTATAACAAGGGACAAACACAGGGTGTACGCCGTTTTCCACGCATGCGGGGTGGCCATGGACGTGGTCGGCTCACGGCAACATATAACCCGCTGGCCCCGGCGTCCTCGATCGATCGGTGCACGGAGCGGAACGGCAGCTCCTTTTCGTCGTCACCTTGTTGTCTTGACTGACTCTCGGTGCCCCTCTGCCACTGTGCCGTACGGTACGGCATATATAATATATGTACACCCGGGTCCTGCCTGGCCACACAGCGCAGCGGCAGCATACACACATATAGAGGTCCCGCTGCTTTCTCAACTCCCAATTTTCAGGGTACTAGCTGCTTACGATGGGCTTTCTCGGGGCTGGCATGGCCATGGCGACGGCGGCGACGGAGGAGGACACGACGCGGCTGTGCGACCTCCCGGAGGCGTGCGTGGCGCACGTGCTCGCGCTCACCTCCCCGAGGGACGCGTGCCGCTGCGCCGCCGTGTCGCCCTGCTTCCGCGACGCCGCCGAGTCCGACGTCGTCTGGGCGCGCTTCCTCCCACCGGACTACCGCGCCATCCTCCAGCTGCACGAGGCGCCGGCGCGGCGCTTCCCCCTCTCGCGCTCCGGCTCCACGGCGGGGGCGGTGTCGGCGGCGTCGAGCAAGAAGGAGGCCTTCCTCGGGCTCACCGACGCGGCCGTGCTGGCGGACGGCGGCAGCATGGCGGTGTGGCTGGCCAGGGGGAGCGGGGCCAAGTGCGTGGCGCTGTCGGCGAGGAGGCTCAGCTTGCCGTGGGAGGACGGCGAGTTGAGCTGGACGTGGACGCCCCACCCGCTCTCCAGGTACATACTACAAACATCCACGTCGATCCTTGTTCGCTTCTCATTTCTTCTCACTCTGGAGTCTGGATCAACCAGCTCCATTGCCATCTTTAACTTTAATTAGTTACTAATCTAGTACTAGAACACAAACACGGCAATTAGTCTACCATGCATGCACGAATCTTCTTGTGTCGTGCCTAGTTCATTTCCTTCCAACCTGGAGATCGGGTGCCATGCAGGCTGCAGCTAATTAGTCCAACGGCGAGACTTGTTGCGGAAATATAATTCACGTCCACGAACTATGCGATCGTTTTGCCCCCGACAGCGTCGTAGAAGAACCGGCAGAAATCACCGGCACCAGAGCAGGATTTTAATTAAGCAATTCCATGCGCGTGCGTGTGGCTACGATCTAACAAAGTCAACTCCACCGGCCACCGCACCCGCCGACTCCCCAATAATTTGGCATCCATCATCAGTTGATCACTCGTCAACTTGCACACGTCGCCGTCGACGAATTTTTTTCCAGAGCTTTGCGTGTTGATTCATTAAAATAGGATAGAAACAGTTATAAAGATTTTTATGGGTACAAACTCAGAGCCACCAATACCACCGATAAGCTATGCAAATCGAATCCTAGCTGTGTGCATCACATGATCGACGTAGATCGTTGCCGGCAAGTTTGCCCTTCTATTATATAAGATTATTAAATCGTGATACTACCAGTAGTGTCCTTGTGCTGATATTGACTATTATTAGCTGGCTTTCTTTTTGAGAAAATAAGCAGCTTGCTTATACTACGCGCTTTCTCCGTTTGTGTCTGATTTGTTGTTCCAGGTACTCCCTTTGTTCCTCTTCAGTTTGCATATAAGTTTGGTCTAAAGTCAAATAATCTCTACTTTGACCAAACTTATATAAAAATATCAACATTCACAATGCCAAATCAGTTTTGTAGATTCATTATGAAATGTTTTGTAGATTCATTATGAAATGTAGTTTCATAGTATATATATTTGGTATTGTAGATGTTGATATTTCTTTATTATAAATTTGGTCAAATTTTGTAAAGTTTAACCTGACATAAATCTAATACGCGGAGTAAAAGTGACCGTAAGAAGTACAACATAAGTGCTTTCGCAGAAAAGAAAGATATAATATAAGTACAAATCATCTCTGAAAACTTTGATTGACTGAGTGTTGCTGATTTAAATGGTTATCAGTGTTTTTATATTATTTATCAAGTTTTTGTACACATAGAACAGTGATCGTTGTTGTAAGTAAAATGTGGATCGCCACAACAAGTTTAAAAGGTATTCATCATAATATAAGAACATTTTTGACACTAGAAAGTAGAGAGTAGAGAGTAAGGGGTTCATCTTGAATTCTTAGTATGCCGAAGAAATCATTCCACGCATCTAGGTGGATTTAATTGTAAAATTTGTATTAATCTTTGCCCGATAAATATATCAGGTTCACGGACGTGGCCCAGCTGGTGGAATGCACGTGCCTGGACATCTACGGCCGGCTCCCCACCGCGGCGCTGACGCCGGCCACCGCCTACGCAGTGTACCTCGTCTTCGCCACCACGGACGCCCACCGCGGCCTGAGCTTCCCGGACCAGGAGACAACGGTTAGCGTGGGTGGCAGTGCCCCGTCCCGCTATACCGTGTGCCTTCGCCCCGACACCGCCGAGGCACGCAAGTTCAGAGGCGGCAAAGGTACGAATGGTGGCGTCAACGTGAAGGGGCCGGTGCTACGCGGTGACGGGTGGTGGGAGATGGAAATGGGGCGGCTGCGCACCGGCAACGAGGCAGTGGCGGCAGAGGAGGTGGCGGTGAGCTTTGAGATGCTGGGGTGGTACCACAAGCACGGGCTCGTCGTGGAAGGTGTGGAGTTCAGACCCCTATGATCAATCGATACCGGGGATGACCTTGAGTTAATACGACGTGTACATTATTTGTGCTATGGGTTCATCTCGTCGATGGGCTAGCATGCGGTGTGTGTGTAGCTTGTGAATAGTAATTTAGACAACTTGGTTCCAGTTTTCAGTATCTTAATTAGTGATATTGGAGACTAATTATTCTTTTTTTTTCTTTTTTCATTGCATGAGAGATATTTTTTTAGAAATCGAGAAAGCTATTTTCCTACCAGTCGGCGGTTTGCTTCAGATCCGAAGGATGGATCTCATTCGTTCCAGATCGAATGGTAGTCAACACCAGCTTCGAAGCGAGAAAAAGAAAGGAGCAAGGATGATAAGCAAACCCCCGACGTCCGCACTAGCTAGTGCTAGCCTTGAGTCGTCGGCGATACACTGTTCATTGTCTCCTACTTAGGTCGCGAAGTGGCTACCGAAACGAGCGGTGTGGTACTAATAAATACTACTTCCTCTGTCCCAAAATATAACAACGTTCTAACACTATACTAGTGTCAAAAATATTTTTATATTATGAAACGGAGGGAGTAGCACGCAGCATCAACCGAGCGGTGTGATACTAAATAAATACTACTCTCTCTGTCCCAAAATATAACAACGTTTTTAACACTACACTAGTGTTAAAAACGTTTTTATATTATGGGACGGAGGGAGTAGCACGAAGCATCAGCCGAGCGGCGTGCTCGTCTTCGGCCCACCGGCCGAGCTGGGTCTCTAAAAACATCTAAAAAAGCGGAACGGTTCCTCAAAAAAAAGAGAAAAATTCGGAACTGAGCTTGGATGAAAATATTGTCATCCACATGGACGGTGTATCATACATGTTAGTCACCTAGTCACCGACCCAAACCCGGCGCCTCCCAGCCCTTCACAAAAGGCGAGTACTAGGCACCGGCGCACTGGCCCAAATTTAAGCCAGTGACTGCGCGACTGTGCGATGCAACAACTGCTAGGCATCAGATCTGTTTTTCTCTTCGTCAGTCTTCCTCATCGTCTTCCTGCAGAAAATTGCAGCGCCGTGAAGGAAGACAGGCAACAACGAGCACCGTCGACCCCGCCGTAATCCCCCATGAGGCGACCGAGCTCGAAGCACCACAGCACACCCGGGCTCGCCGCTGGTCACCACCCTCACACAAGCCCTTCCCCCTTCGCTCGAAAAAGATCGCTTCATGGAGCTTGTAGCACAAATCCTTGTCGGTTCCCGCACGAAAACCCTCGTACACAGACTTTTCCCTTCACATAACCCTCCCTCCTCTTCGCACGACGTACCCAGCGACGCAGGTGGGTCGGGATGACGCTAAAGGCGATGGTGAACCAGATGAAGGCCAAGGGGCTACAAAAGTTGCGGTGGTACTGCCACAAGCGGTGACAGGACGAGAATTATCCCACATCAAAATCAACTATTCGTGAACTGGAGCGCCCGCTGCTAACTTCGGCAGCGATGGCTAGAAAGAGGTGGGATTTTTCTCGTTCAGTACTAGCGAAATGGCCAGATTCTGATCCCTAATGCCTATCCTTAGTATCGCGTTGTAGATGGCCTAAGAGCATCTACAACCGCGCACTCCAAACCCTCCTCAAACGCCCGGGCGGGCCGCCCACTCACTGACTCGTCACGATTTTTCGACCGAAACAACCCTCTCAAATGGGCCTCAAACGCCCGGGCTGACCGGCACCCCCTCATATCCAGCCCAAATACTGGGCGGATATGGAGACACCCGGGCGCGCCCAGGTACGCTCGCCACGTCGGCTCGCGTCTCATGCCCTACTCTACCTTGCCGGTGACCGAACCACCACTCCGGTAAGTGCAGCCGGCCGCTGGACATGGCCACGGCAGAACTGGGCGAACTCCGATGTAGATTAGGTTTCACGTTGCATGTAATAATATGGATATGAGGGTTCTAATTTGAGGTGTCCTGTAGAATCAAATATTTGAGACACGACCTGTCAGTAACCGCGGACATGACCGTACGCGTTCACGAGCGTTTGAGGGGCCGGATTTGGCCATCGCGGCTGTAGATGCTCTAAAGAGATGATGGTGCTTCCATTGGATTGAGATCTAAGGCGAGTCGTCAATGAACAGTAACAATGACTTTTCCCCCCTCTCTAGGCCGCCGATCAAGAATCAACAGGCAGATCAATACGTGCTGCAGTGCGTATCCTGGGCCGTCCAGTTTTCATCCAACGGCCATGTTACATCACTTTATCTCAATCCCTTCCCATGTCGTATACGTGTCCGAGTAGCATACGTGTCGACGACCTCCTCAAAAGGGAAGAAGAGGAACGCCTCCCCTTCGCACGACGTATCCGGCGGCGCGGCGCAGGCGCGATGGGGAAGAGCGAGCTGAAGGCCATGGCGAACCGGGCGAAGGCCAAGGGGCTGCAGAAGCTGCGGTGGTACTGCCAGATGTGCGAGAAGCAGTGCCGCGACGAGAACGGCTTCAAGTGCCACTGCTCGTCCGAGTCGCACCAGCGGCAGATGGCCGTCTTCGGCCAGGCCCCCGACCGCGCCGTCGACCGCTTCTCCGGCAAGTTCCTCGACGCGTTCCTCGCCCTCCTCCGCCACGGCCACCGCGGCTCCCGCGTCGCCGCCACCGTCGTCTACAATGAGCTCGTCGCCGACCGCCGCCACGTGCACATGAACTCCACGCGCTGGGCCACGCTCTCCGAGTTCGTCGAGTTCCTCGGGGGCGAGGGGCTCGCCAAGGTCGAGCACACGCCCAAGGGCTGGTTCATCGCCTACATCGACGGGGACTGTGAGCAGGCCGTCAAGGCCGGGCTCAAGCGCAAGAGGGTCCTGTCCGAGGAGCTCGTGATTGCCCGGCAGATTGAGCGTGCCCAGAAATCCATGGCCAAGGCTAATGGCGATGACAATGGCGACCTCGGGAAGAGCGAGGATGAGTATTCGGGATCAGGGGACGCTGATCAAGAACGACAAGGACAACGACAGGAGGATGCCAAAGAGATCAACAAGGCAACGGGAAAGGTTGCGATCGCACTCCGGCGCGCCGCTCCGGCAATGCCTGAGGTTAAGCCAGAGATGAAATTTGGCTTGGATGAAGAGGAGGAGGAGGCGACCAACAAGGGGAGAGACGCAGGGAAAGCAAAGGACACGAGGAGGTCGGCCATTGATGATCTGATGGAGGAGGAGAAGGCCAAGGAGCGGAGCAACCGGAAGGACTACTGGCTGTGCCCTGGCATAGTTGTCAAGGTGATGAGCAAATCACTGGCTGAGAAGGGGCACCACTACTACAAGCACAAGGGGCTGGTGAAGAGGGTGATAGACAGGTACGTCGGCGAGATCGAGATGCTGGAGAGCAAGCATGTCGTCAGGGTCGACCAAGATGAGCTCGAGACCGTCATCCCGCAGATCGGCCGCCTGGTACGTGTCGTCAATGGCGCCTACCGGGGGTCGAACGCGAGGCTGCTCTCGGTGGACACGGAGAGGTTCTCTGCCAGACTGCAGGTTGAGAAGGGCCTCTATGATGGGAGAATTCTCGAGGCCGTCGAGTATGAGGACATCTGCAAGGTTGCTTAAGACAATGTACTGTATGTAGTACTGCATACTTTGTTTCAGACAATGTAGTTTACAAAGGGTACAATACAAGGAAGCAAATTGTGGTAAAACAAGAATTTCAGTGTGTCCTGGTTGCAACCAACCCTCTGTGTTGCTGGAATTACTTGGTCTTGACCTTCTCGCTTTGATGAACCGCCGCGCAGATCTTCTTCCAGCTCCTTGTGGCGATCAGCAACGGTATCACAATCCACAAACTGTTTGCGCCGATGAAATATGCCCAGAAGTAGAACGGGCTGGCCCAGAAGTTGAAGCCGTCCAAGTAGGCGGTGGTGAAGTAGACGATGCATCCGTAGAGCTGACCGAGGCACACGGCAAACTGGAGGATGTGGCTGTAGGACTTTCGCGACGCGATAGCATAGCTGCAACCAGTGAACTTTTGTCAGGATGTAATAGAGGCGTCGCTAAAATTAGAACGGCAGTGAAGTAAAACTACATATCAACTAAATTGGCTACAGACTTCTACTAGGCAAGAAGAAAATGAGTGTGCCATTTTTAGAAATAGGTGCAGGCTGAAAATGCCAAGAGGAGATTCTTCAGACCACTGGAACAAGTTCAGTAGAAATAGTGCTACTGCCTTGAATTGCTAAGCTTTGTGGTCAAGTAGTTTTAAGTTGGGACAAGCCGAAAACACAACTGTTTATAAATCGTCTGCAGAGAACATCAAACTGCAAAATCATCAATTGGTTCTTACATTTTTTGACATTTTGTAAAATGCAAAACTAAGTCGATTGAGTTTAGATGTTGTACGGATGAGTTTTGAAAGAATACTTGCCAGTAAGCACTCGAGTTTCTCTTAAAATATGCTATTTGGACTGTAATATACGGTCTAGATTCAGTCAAACACTCCTACTAAATCATCGTATGCTTGCTTATTTCAGGGCCAGAAAGCCTATGCACAAGAAAACACATGAAAACAGACACCATTCACTCATGAATTCTGCAATCTGTTGGCATTGCATGATCTCCTGCCTCCTATATTAGGGAAATACAACACTAATTTTATTGAATACAGAAGGACCACGCTACTTGTGGATCTGAGCAACACTGCAAATATATGCCCTGTTGAAGCATCTACCAGTGACACGCCACATCAAATTATGAGCTTGCTTGGTTTAACAAAATCAAATTCTGAACTCCATTTTGCACATCTCATCAAATTATGAACCAATGTTAATTCAGAGAACGATGCTCTGTCATGGAGATGAGGGCCTCGCATCTTAGTGAAAGGAAGGGGTTAATAATCAAGTCTGAAATATGAGTGACCAAGTAAGTCTTAAGCTCATACCAGAACCATGCTTGATTGAACATAGCAAACAAGATCTAACTAAAGACTGACCCAGAAAGTCTGGAAATGCAGCCCACAAATCACCACAGAAGAAACAGAGCAAGCCTTTTCTGCTGCTTATCAAGGTGTCAGTGATCATAAACAAGATGAGAAGACGTACACTGCGAGCAGCGAGGCAGGGCCTTTCAGCACGGCCGTGATTCCCTCGACGGTGACGGTGGCGGTGTCCCTGGCGACGTACCTGGAGTCACCCTTGCTGTACTCCTTCCCTGGACAAGCACAACAGATCGAATCAAAAACTCCATCTTGACTGACTTGGATTTGGGGCTAAACCAACTACAGTAGCAATTGGGGCTGTTCTTGGGGGAAAGCAATGAAGAATCGGGCTGGAAATCGACTTACAGACTTCGTCGAAGAAGTTGGGGTTGGTCTTGGTGAAGAAATCGGGGGTAAAGACGAAGGGCCCCTCGATGAGTATGTGGGTGAGGCCGGTGAACGCCCACCAGCACATGAGCAGGCGGTCGGTCCCGGACAACCTGCGGCATCTCCCTGCGCGGCGGAGGCGTGAGCTGACTGACGGCCGAGGAGATCTCGATCAGGATCAGGGCGGGATTGGGGAGGTGGTGTTAATACCGGAGAGGAGCCAGACGGCGACGAGGACGAAGAGGGAGGTGCCGAGGTAGGCCCCGAGGATCTCGAGCTGGGTGAGGCGCAGCGGCACGTAGCCCGGGAGGTCCAGGCCCGCCGGCACGTAAGGGTGCGCGCCCATCGCCGCCGCCGCCGCCGTCTCGATCTGGGAGCCGGAGCTGGAGCTGGAGGAAATCTGCACTAGTCAACTCGACTGTAGTGCTGTATGGATTGGATGGGTTGCCACTCATGTCACGCCATACGATACGCGCCCACGAGTTTTGTAAACAGAGTCCGGCACATGGGGGCATGGGGCATTGGGATCATCGCCTTCTGATTGCAACAACTTAACCAGATCAATCAAACCATCACGTGCGAGACGATCACAACGCAAATCCCCATCTACAGTCCGCATCTTGGACGCCGACCCTTTAATCGCCCGCAAATGTCGGCACCGGTCGGTTCGGACGTGTTTTACCATCTAACGTGATTCTGTATCCTCAATCGATCAGTTCGGATATGCCTTTTTTTCGTAAACTGCAACAAATTAATGGGTTTTGCGGGCGTCCGGACCGTTGCCACACAAACTTTCAACAACCCTAGCCACCCAAAATCCTCCTCCGGCCGTGCGCTTTCCCACGCAAAGCTAGCTGCCCGCATTCATGTTGGCCCAGAGCGGATGTGATCGCTCACCGGAACCGCCATTGAAGTGGCTCACCAACCGAGAGAGCTGCCCGTTGCACGCCCGTTGCGCACGCCTTCTCTCAGCATTAAAGCCGCATCCGTCTGTCCGCAAATCCTCATTAACCCAGCGCGTGCTCCGAGAAACCTACTCCGGCGCCCCAACGCCATACGTCCGGCCTTGTGTCGGCTGGCATTAGACACTTCTCCAGTTAGCGACTCGCATCCGCTCGCTAGTTAAACGTGGTCAGGCGTCGGGCAAGAACTACACCACACCCCCTCCTCTCCATCTCCTCCTTGTACCACACCAGTCATGGCCTTCGGCTCCAAAGTCTTGTGGGGCAGCCACACCACCCAAAGTCTTGTGGGGTAGCCTCTCCAAAGTCGTGTGTGTGTGTGTGTGTGTGTGTGTGTGAGAGAGAGAGAGAGGGGGTAGTCAAGAAGAGAGAGTGGCGCGCTAGGCCATGGTTTGGTAGAAGATGCATCCCTTTGGGAGAGCCCCTGGTGATGTATGCAGAAATAAAGGATTTTGTTTACCACATGGAGTGTGTTGATTTGCAACCAAACATATTGTATCATTGTTCCATGTGTTTTTCTATTCATGAGATTTCAAATGTCATAACATGTGCTTTTTGAACTTGATTGGTCAAGTCGAACGAAAAACCGTGCACTTACTGCTAGACCGCATACCTGCCCTAGGTAAATGGCACATGCATTTTGACTTTGAAGACGATAAGAAGTCACAAATGCTAAGCAAATGGAACCAAACACAAGAATGTCAAACCTCGCACTTGTTCTCCCTAGAAAATCTTGTTTTGCTTCTGTAACAAACTTTGTATGACATTCGTGGTGGTTGGCTTTATCTGTTAATTAAGCGGGGCGAAAACTTGTTTCATGTCGTTCAATATGAACTAAAAAAAATGGAGGTAACATAAAACTAAAAAGAGATAAATACACTCGTGGTCACTGAAGTTGAGGTCAAAACACACAACGGTCACTGAACTTCAAAATACGCTCAATACAGTTATTGAATACGAGTTGTGGTGATTATACGGTCACTAGCCAACCGTAGACTTCCGTATTTTGTCTGCTTGACAGGTCAACAGGTCTGTGTGGCAATCTTTGACTGGCTACGCTCTCTCTCTACCATGTGGGTCCCACATGTCAGTCGGGCAGTGTTCGCGTTAGCCACCTCGCCTTCCACTCTCTGCGTTTTGTTTTGAGTTGTCACACATATTATACTTTCACTACGTGTTGTGTGCGGCTTGTTTTTAAAGTTTTCTTTTGCGGGGATTTTTAAAGTTGTTCTATGTAGCTCTTTTTAGGGTATTTGTTCTACGTAGCTACATGAGTGCATGCGTGTTAGTGTGGCAACTCTCGCGCGATAACCACCACGGCCAACGTCAACTTCGGTTAATTTCGAGACCCAGTACTATATTTTACTCCTATTCCTCGGATGCGAGCTCGCACAGATACAACTTTCAGTCGTACTATTCTTCAACTGTTTTTTATTTTATTTTTACATATTTTGTCTTTCAGTTTTGTTGTTTTGCTTTCTTGTTTTACTTATTATTTTTCCTATTTTAAAATTCTAAATCTCTTTTGAAATCCGGGACTTTTTTAGGTTCACGATCATTAATTCGTGAATATGTTTTCAGGAATAATGTCTGAATTTCGCTATTATTTTTTGGATTTGTGTGCAATGCGTTTACATGTCTTCCTGGTTTGAAATTTGAGAATATTTAAATTGGCAACTAATTTATGCAATTCATGTGCATGTCTTCATGGTTTTGAATTTTGCTTATATTTTTTGGAGTAGTTTTGAAAATTCACCAAAAAAAAATCAAATTCGATAACATTTTTTATTTTTTGGAAAAATAATTTGACAACCAGACGGCACAAATAAAACACACACACTAACACAGTAACACGCACGCACTCACACAGCTACGCAGAACAAATAACCATAAAATAAGCTACAGAGAACAACTTTAAAAACAAGCCGCACACAACACGTAGTGGAACGTATAATATGTGTGACAACTCCAATGAAAACGTAGAACGGCGGCAGGCGAGGTTGTTAGAGCTAACACTATCGTCCCGACCCGGTGGTCGCGGGTTCGACTCCTAACTTACGGCGCGAAGTTTTTTGCTTTATTTGTTTCGTCTGCCTTACTGACATGTGGGACCCACGTGGTATAGAGAGAGAGCGTGACCATTCAGTCAAAGTTTGCCACCCAGACCTGTCGACCGGTCAACCAGATAAAATACGGAAGTTTACTATTTGGGCAGTGACCATATAATCATCACAACTCGTATTCAATGACCGTATTGAACGTATTTTAAAGTTCAGTGGTCATAGTGTGCTTTGACCTCAACTTCGGTGACCATGAGTGTATTTATTTCAACTAAAAACATAGCGATTTGGAGATAGTAGACGGCTGCAATAGCACATGGTATAAACTCATAAACTAAACTATTGCTTGGGTTCCATGCTGCCCGTCCGGCGCCTCGACACGAAGTAGCGCACCACCAGAGTGACAATGGCGGCTGTGGCTGCCACGGACCCGAGCACCGCGATGAGTATCACCCACCATGACGTTCTCTTCTTGCCGCCGGCGTCGTCTAACCTGTCCACCGTCAGGTCCCAGTCACGGACGCCGAGGAAGACATCGCGCACCGTGGCGGCGAAGAACCCAACCATCGCGGTCTGTGTGGTGCGCCGGCCGGCAAGGGAGAGCCGCGCGTCGATGAGGGCTCCGGACGGCCTCGGCTCCCCGCCGGCGGCGACGTACACGCGCAGGACGTGCGCGGCGGCGTCGTACTCGACCCACACGGCCACGGCGCGGTTGCCCTTGGGCGTGACGGTGACGTTGAGGCCAACGTCCTGGGACTCCGGCTCGTATGACCGCACCGTGCCGACCTCGACCACGGTGAGGCCGCTGGCCGTTGCGTTGGCGTCGGGCACGGCGGCGGAGCCGTTGTCGCCGCGGAGGCCCGTCCGGCTGTTGAACAGCGGGTACCTGTCGAGGAGAAGCACGAAGGAGACGGGGGTGGCGGAGCTCTCCACCGTGAAGCTCGTGTTGAAGGACGCCTCGCGCGCAGGCAGCAGCCCACCGCCGGCGCCCGCGCGCCAGACGTCGACCGTGTCGGGGAGGAGCAGGAAGCCCTCGGACACGTTGATGCGGGCCGCGGTGGAGTCGGCCTCGGGCTGGAAGAGCAGCGCCGCTGGCCCGGCCACGATCGTGTTCGTGGCAGCAACCAGGCTGGCCGTCGTGGTGGCGTTGAAGACGGGGAAGCTGTAGGACTCGACGCCAGCCGCCTCCGCCATGGCCTTCGCCGCGATGCAGAGCAGCAGTACTAGAGCTAGACCCGCGAGCTTACGAGAAGACGCCATTAGCTATGTCGATGATTGATAGTAAGTAGTACGTGTGTGATTGGGTATTAGTCGGATACAAACATTTGTCACGAGATTCGGCGGGGTTTTGTAGGCCGACAAAGCAGAGAAAAAGAATGACGGGGTGTGGTGGTCAAACATGGTGAGGAAACATGGACGAATTTTACTGCATGCGTGCCGTTGTGGACTGAAAACCCGCAGACTAAGCTAGGATTAGTATTGGCAACTTATATTAATATAAAGTAAAAAATGGATTTGTAGCATACTTAGTGGAACCCGGCCAGATGCTGGAAGTCGTATGGAGTAGGTAGCACTTGCTAATTAGCAAGTGTCACGTGATCAATTAACAATAAACAAGATTAGTTGGTTCGTTCTTTGTCATTTATTTGACTACTAGTGGCCTTTGTTTCTACATACAAGGAATTCCACGAGAAATCAACATTGGCCATGGCGCAGAACCCACCGGGAGCACGTCGGTGTCATGTATTTGACAAATTCAATGTACTACTAATGAAGATGCCACTTATCCAGCAAGAATGGCGAGTTTCAGCATTGACATATTCCTAGCTTATGATAGATCAATGAAAGAGGTTATCTTATATTCTTATTGGAGAAAATGTAGGGCAAAGACAATGATATACCTGCTATACATACAAAAGCAGCTTCACAGATGGCCTTGCTGTGCCCAGGGGCGGAGCCAGAATTTGGACATGAGGGGGGCGAACAAAGCTATGGTCATTTTCAAGAACACATATGATATTTGCGTGTCTATGTAGTAAGGTAAAAATCATAGTAATTTTACAAAGAGGCGTCTCACAACACAGGCACGAAACATCTACCATTCTCTTTGTTTCATGTTAGGCATAGCCCGCTTTGGATACTGTTTCACACCATACTATAGTTAGATACTTCTTCTGTATCAAAACATCAGACTTTGTGGACACTACAACGTCTTATATGTTGATACGGATGGGGTACTTACTAGTTAAATTGAGCTTCACAGCTATGAAGCTCAACAAACGAGTTGATACTATATGTATTGCCATTGTCTTTTTTCTCACCCTTATGCCCAATTTTTTTTAAAGCTACATCTAACTTGGAAAAAATTGACCTATATACAGGTCACTAACTAACCAGACTGACATGTAAAGTTGCTAATTAACCAGACAAACATGTTAATTGGACAAAATAAGGTACTTCACCATTAGCGATAGGATAAGCACATCTGGGTACCTTTTGATCTGACTGCTAGCTTCAACGGAAGTAAGTTGGTGATCTATAGAATCCTTGGAGAGATACTGCAGCAGGATCAAGCGGCAAGCCATTGACGCAGTCGACCGCAGCGCCTCAGCTGATAACCGGCGGCGTGCTTTGCGAAAGATGGAGCGGCAGCAGGTGCCCTTGTTGCCCCAGATCAATCGATCGATGAAAAGCGACGCCTAGGCGGATAGATTAAAAGGCCAATCAGGACGCTAGAAGCCTTCCACGATGGGCTAATGGGCTGTATTTTGGGCTCCTGGTAAAGCTACAGAACTAAATTGTGGGCTTTAAATCTTAATCGAGTGATTATCTACGGCAACGCGTCCTATTATATACTCCTCCATCCCAAAATTCTTGTTTTAAATTTGTCTAAATACGGATGTATCAAGTCATGTTTTAGTATTAGATGCATCCGTATCTAGACAAATTTAAGACAAGAATTTTGAAACGGAGGGAGTACGTATGGTACTACTACCGCCTGCTACGACACTTCA
>NC_041385.1:77373594-77398746 GCF_002162155.2 Triticum dicoccoides
GTCTCCGCCCCTGGCTGTGCCCTACTTAGTTGCACCTGCTACAGAGCCATATAAGAGTGGTTGGCTTGTTGGGGTCAAATCGCTTTCTTCAAGATCTACGACAGCACGAACATGACTATCTTGATTGTATCATAAAATCTTCACGGTGCATATATGTAACAGAAAACATGACATACTGTAACAAACACGTCTCATCATGAAAGTGTTTTTTTAGTGATGCCATTCAAGGCAGGTGCCTAATTCTTCTTCATTTGTGATATTACCTCAAACACATCGGTGCCCCCAAAGAGCTATTTATATATAAAATTTAAGATATGCAATTTTAGGTTCTCGTGCCCTAAAAGTGTAACCTCTGTTCGAGTTGGATAATTTCCTTTTTCCGCGTTTTCCATTCACAATCATATGGAAGAACTTGGTATTATTATCCCCTTGAACCACATATCGAACTTTAGCCCTAAGTGCCCATTTTATCTCTTCTTCTCTAAGAAGCTTCGCTAGCTTCTCCTCACCCTCTCGTTTGGCTACACCGTCAGTCACATCGAGCATACTCACCTCGGCTTTTAAATCTAGATCATCAGTAAGATTAAGAAGCTTTTCTTTTTCCACTTTATATATGTCACTCTCATTTTTTACCCGGCCCCGCAAGAACTTTCACAAGTTTCTAATTTCATATTGCCATCTCTCCACCTTTGATTCTCCTCTGTTCTCTTTAGTCCACTCCCTGGCTATCAAATCCAGGAAGCCCTCCCTTTCGAACAACGCCGGTTCGAAGGAGAAAATATTCTTGTTGCCGATGTGAGTCACATCACCCGAATCAATAAGGAGGGGAGTACGATCGGAAAGTCCCATTTGCAACGCTCGCACCGTTACCAACCGAACTTCTGTTCCCATTCAACACTGGTTAGAATTCGATTCAATTCCTCGTAAGTTGGATTCTCCAAATTGTTCGTCCAAGTGTACTGCCTGCCTGTGAGATCAATCTCTCTCAGGTGCAGACTCTCAATGGTAGCGTTAAAAACTTAAATGACCACCTCTTATCAAAATTACCATTATATTTTTCTTCTCTCCATCTAATAATGTTAAAGTCTCCACCGACCAATGTGGGTACCCTCTCATCCCCGCCAACCCTCACTGCCTCACAAGGTCTATAAGGAAGTCAAGCTTGAACTCCGGCTATGCTGCGCCATTCACAACCACCAGAGGCCGCCTAAAGCCATCAACTTTCGACCGCACATGAAATTTGATAGCATAGTCACCCATAATGATATTCAAAACTCTCGGGGATTTGCAATTAAACCCAAGTAAGATCCCGCCAGTACTTCCCCGTGGTGGGAGACAATGCGAGTCATAGTCTAAACCACCAAAAACCGTTTCCAGAAAATGCGATGTAAAATTATCTCGACCCATCTCGAGCAACGCAATAAAATCCAGCTTATTTTCCTTAGATGTTTCCGCCAAAAACCTATGTTTAGCCAAGTCCGCGAGATCTCTGATATTCCAGAAAATGCCTCCTATTTTTCATCATGAAAATTTTGTTGAATTTGATTATCGCACGTCGACGCACTGCAGAGAGTGGGTACACCTTTCTCTTCCACGTGTGTCTGGGCTTGACCGTCACCACCTTGGAGTCCGCATGACTGAGGTCGTTGCTTGAGCTTTCTTCTGGTTGTAGAGGTGCCGCATGCTCCTCTACATCCTATGCTTCCCGTCCAGAACACTAGTGGGCACTAGATCCTCACAAAGACAATCTAATGCCTGAACTAGCAGGGCGTTAATTTCACTCTCTTCCATTGGTTTAACGGCCGTAATATTTTTAAGCATTTCCATCGCTCTGTCTGCCTTAAGACCAAGCAAATTATTTACAAACCTAGCAGATAAATCGCTTAAAAGAGGTAATGCAACACTAGTCCAAACGTAGTAGTGACCACTAACCAACAAGTAGAGAGGAAAGGACACATAAATTAACAAAGGGGCAGGAAAAGGAAAAAGAGAGGGACATATCACATGAGAAAAGGCAAAGAAGTTGAGTTTCCTCTAAAAATAAGAAATAAAGGTAAAGGAAACATCGATCGTTGGGCCATCATCACGCGCGAGAACAGGAAGGAATATTGGCAGCAACACGCAAGGCACATCAACGCTAAAAGGCTATAGCTAGCGTACTCCATTCCGCTGAGAACCTAATTAACGTTGATGTTAGCCCGCCTGGTTCTAGCTCCCGTTTAGTTACTCCTGTGTGACAAGAGAACAACCAGAGCCAGCAAAAGCGCGCGCGCGAGAGAGAGAGAGAGGGAGGGAGGGAGGGAGGGAGGGAGGGAGGGAGAGAGAGAGAGAGAGAGAGAGAGAGAGAGAGAGAGAGAGAGAGCTCAGCGACGCGTCCATGGGTCTCTCAAGTGCTGTGCAATGGTGGGAGGAGTGGCAGCTCCGCATTCTCGTGCTCGGCAGCCTCTTCCTCCAGTTATTGCTCTACTTCTCTGATTATGTGCGTACAAGGCCTCTCCTACGCAAGTTCAGAGTGCTCGTGTGGATGGCATACATAGGCAGCGACGCACTGGCCATCTACGCCCTCGCCACCCTCTTCAACCGCCAGAAGCAGTGGACGGCGGACGGTGGGAGCACCGCCCTGGAGGTCGTATGGGCGCCGGTCCTCCTCATCCACCTCGGCGGCCAGATGGCAATAACTGCCTACAGCCTCGAAGACAATGAGCTATGGAGGCGGCATGCCGTAACCCTGGTGTCTCAGGTCACGGTCGCCTTGTACGTCTTCTTCAAGTGGTGGTCCGGCGAGAAGAGGCTACTTGCGGTGGCGGCCATGCTCTTCGTCAGTGGCATCATCAAATTCAGCCACAAGCCATGGGCACTCCAGAGAGCTAGCTTTAATAGCATGCTGGAAGGCATTGCTATCGACCCGAGAAGACAGGTACCTGCAGACAATACCTGCTGGACATTCTGCACTTCTGACATAATATTCAAGCAGATGATGTCCACCAGGAGAAGAAGGTCGGCAGGAGGAGAAGAAGAACAAGAAGAAGAGCTCGACATTTTGCTTGAAGAATACGTACAGAAAGCACAGAAGCACGTGCAGGTGCAGGCAGTAGGCAGTGATCAAGATGAAGACTATGAAAGCACTGTGATGGATTACATGCATAAGATGTTTGTCGACATGTCTGCTACCTACTCTGATCGGCTTACCATGTTGCGACCTTTCCTGACGCTGGACGAGAAGAGTGCAAATTACACGTTACAGATGTTCCTCGGATACATATTCCAGATCTTGTACAGCAAATCCAGATCACTGCGCAGCATTCTTACCTTCTGCGTATGGGGTATTTTGGTTCCATGCCTGGCCTTAGCTTCCCTGGTGCTCTTCGCCGTGACCCACAAGGACGGCTACAGCGACAAGGACGTCAGGGTGACATACATCCTGCTTTGCTGCAATGCTGTGCTGGAGTTGCTACCCTACCTCTACGCTGTCCTACAATCCTCCTTGGAATTGAAAAACTGCTTGAGAAACTGCTTGGATTGGATCATAGCCATCACTTTGGTATGTCTCTGCACAACATATGTTGGGGAGGACAGGGTCTCCCAGCACAGCCTGCTGTCATCCGTTGCTCGCACCAAGAAGCCCACCATCCTTATGGAGCTTGCCACCTTCATATGTCTCAGAAGGTACATCAACAAGCATTGGTATATTGGGCAGGTAGATGCATCCCGGCATATAACGGGGCTGCTTCTCGGACACATGAAAGATGGGTGGAAGGAGTACATAAGCGACGCTGCCAGCTACAGAAGGTTCAGCAATCTCAGGGGCCAGTGGACCTTGCATCGCCTAGGACTGGAACGGGGCCAGCGTCAAGGGCTTGCGTGGAGCTTCAAGGTGGCGTTCGACAGAAGCGTCCTTCTCTGGCACATTGCCACGGACCTCTGTTTTCACCACCCAAATACTAGCTCCACTCGAGGCGACGCCGCGGCCACGCAGCATAGCAGGGAGATGTCCAACTACATGATCTACTTGCTTTGCATCCGCCCTGAGATGCTGTTGCCTGGCACCAGCCCGGGCCTCTTCGACGTCGCCTCCGATGCTCTCGAGGACGCCTTCAACGCTAGTAAGGCACTGCTCCACAAAGAAGAAAGGCTTGCGCTGGAGATCATGGATATGGGGAAGTCGTCGTCAGCCCCAGCCCCAGCCCCAGGCAATCTGATTCCAAGTGCGTGCCGCCTTGCTGAGGCACTCATGGGGCTGGATGACGAGGAGAAGAGGTGGCAGGTGATCCAGGGGGTGTGGGTGGAAATGCTGTGCTATTCTGCTGCTAGATGCAGAGGCTACCTTCACGCCAAGAGCTTGGGTGAAGGCGTGGAGTACCTCTCCTACGTCTGGCTCTTATGGTCATTCATGGGGATGGAGACCTTGGCCGACAAGTTCCAGAAGCCCGAGGAGCCTCCTGAAGCTTTAGCTGAAGAAGAAATCGCTCCTGCTACAAGGGCGTCGCCTTCCCCACCCGAAGCAAAGCAAACTGAAGAAGAGATTTCTAGCCCGGTTTGAGAGGCCATGTGTGTTTCCATAGCATTATTTATTTGTTCTTCATTGCTTGTTTGGATTAATTCTTGTGTGTGTGTGTGTGTGTGTTTCAAGCCCCTTCCCCTGTTTTGAGGTCACTGCACTGCTTTTGTTGTGCTGCTTAGTCTCCGATTGGTATTGGAATGGGTTATGACGATCTCAACTTTTGTGCTTTTTAAATGCCCAATGTAATATGTCAACACTGAAAGTCAAGCAGATGATATTTTTTTCGTCGGCGCATTGATAAAATGCTCAGTGTTATTTCATCTGCCCAATGTGCATCTTCTTTAGTAGACTAACTCACACAAGACACAAGATCCGAATAAAATTTCTGGGTGACTGACCGAGAAACTCACCTAGTTGTAGCACGCAAGTTCATGATGGAGGTGACTCAGGATCCATGGCGTGTGATGATGATTGCTGAATCCATCAACCCGGCTGTAGCTGCTGTGCCACAAGGAGGTAAGGGATGGAAGCGTCAACCGGGGCTTGCAAAGGAATGCAGAGAGTGGAGGGAAGCTGACCTCGACGGATGCTCTGCTGAATCGGGACCGACCCGCCGCCGCTGGCCGGAGGAGCACAAGGAAGAAGGAGCAGCTTGGACGGACGGGGTGGGATCTCTTCTTTTTGTTCGGGTCTCCACTCTACACGTTTTGATGGGGAGGGCTGGGATTGGTACGCCTTTGCAATTTCAGTCAGCAGTAATGTACATTCAGTTCAGAACAAGAAAGATTCTACTCCAGTTCAGAACTATCAATTTGCTACGAAATAAATCCTAGCACATTCCCTTGGCGCCCCCACATTGTAGGTGAGGGCGTCTCCGGCGCAGACCCCTACTCCGCCCTTATGTGCCGGATCGGACTGAAATCCCTTATTCCGTCCCCGAATCAAGGGAGTCCGAACATGAACGCGGATATACTACCAACACAACATAGGACCACTCCGACCACACCACAAAGATGTAGAGCCGACACTATCCAAAGATGTAGCACATTTATTAACCATCATCATCTCTAGTCAACAACCACTAAGGAAACCTTTCCAAGTTTCACAGCCTTCATATAAACAGACAACAACGGTATCAAGTCATGCATGTCTTCTAATTACCCACCCCCATTCTCTGATTCTCTCCATCTACTGTACATACAACAGGCACCACCATAAGCTCTCTACTTTTTTTCCTTTTCTGCTGGGAAGCCTTCTCTTTTTTTCCTTTCTATTTTTGCTGGGAAGCTCTCTCTTTCATCAGCCGCCTCTCGGTGAACCTGCAGTGGTAAAAAACACAACATGTTGGATTAGCCAAGCAGCAACCGTCAGAATTCATTTCACCGATCGGTATTACCACCCTCCTTGCTACCAGTGGAAGATTAGTTCAGACGTAGGATACTGTCGCTAGCAAGTACTTCGAATTCGAGGAAACCAAATCAAACGTATGAAAGAAAAGCAGCTAGCACAGAATGGATCGGACAGTAAGAACTCAACCTAGTGCACAAGAGCGACAGAATGTATCAGATAGTAAGAACTCAACCTAGCACCCAAAAGTCACAGAATTAATCTAGTAGCAAGACCTCCACCTTTGGCCCCAAGGCGACTATCGCCTCGGTTGCCAGTAGCCACAGATCTGACCAGCGACCACCATTCCACACCCACTGAAGTAGGTGGCTAGCTTGACAGTGACGAGGACTATGGAGAGTAGCAAAGGATCGATTTGGGGTCGGTATGGGAGGGAACAAAGACACAGGGAGGGGAGTGGAGAGGAAGCCATCTAGGATGAAATGGTGCTACTTCTGGTGCAAGTTAAACGGCATTAGAGTCACAGGGTGGAAACTAAACCTAGACAACAATTCGGCAACCAAAAGTAGACCTCCTCTTATTAATTTTCTTGTTCATGGAAGGCAATAGTACAAGGCATAGATGGAAGGCAACCAAAAGTAGATCTCCCATTAATTTTCTAGTTCGTGGAAATCAATAATATTAGGCATAGATGTTTGAGTCGATGTAAAATTCGTTTTCTGTACAGTAGTCAAAACATCCTTGAGAAATTCCATTTACTAATTAAGATGCCACTTATCCAGCAAGAATGGCGAGTTTGAACATTCACATATTCCTAGCTTGTGATTGATCAAGGAAAGAGGTTATCTTAATTTTTTTTATTGGAGAAAATGTAGGGCAAAGACAAAGATATACCTGATATACATACTGCAGATAAAGAAAATGCTTTGTCTACAGAAAAGCAGCTTCACAGGTGGCCTTGTTGTGGCCTACTTGCTTGCACCTGCTACAGAGCCGTATAAGAGTGGTTGGCTTGTTGGGATTAAACCGCTTCCTTCTAGGTTTATCTGATGCCCGTGGCCTGGGAGGCGGGACCATTGCTGCAGCGCTAAAATCAAGGGTGTCCATGTCGGGAATTGGGTAGATTGTTCCTGAGTATGTCTGACGGTAGCTATCTGTTGTGAAAAACTTTGAGCAGTAGTCATAGAAAGACCGCCCAATCCTGTTACACACAGCAATAACATGCATGCAGGGGAGGCCAGAAAGTTGCCACCTCCGGCACGTGCATTCGCAGTTTGCAAGATTAACAACAAAAATACCGCTGCCCCGCACTTCAAACACAGTCTCAGAAGAGCATAGCACGGTCAGCTTGCCAGCCTTGGTTATCTCATCCTTTGCTTTGTAATCAATGGAAGGTGTTAGAGGTCCTTCCCATGACTTGCAGGCTTCACGCCTCGCTTCTATTGTCTCCATTATTTTTGTCCTCAGAGAGTCCACCATCAGCACCATGGACCCCTCCTTCTTTGTAGGTATCCAGTTATTAAACGCATCAACAATGTTCGATGAGAAATGGTCATACCGACAGCCTCTGAAGATGGCATCTGACCAATGCTCTGGCTTACTCGCAATGATCCAGTCGGCAGCTTCAGTGGATATATTCCTTATGCTCTCAATTGATGCATTAAAATCATCAATGCTGCATGCTTGGGCTGCACGAGTAAAATCCTCGACCATCACATCTCTTATCTGTTGCGACCATGGTCCCTTCTTCAGTTCTCCTTTGAATTCCTCCATGATATGATGCAAACAGAAGGCATGGTGGCTACCTTCAAACGCATGTGCGACAGCAGCATCCAGACCCTTTTGTCCATTGGACAAGAATGTCATAGCATTCAATGGGTAGTTATGATACTGGAGAGCAATCCTCAGCTTCATCAAGAACCAAACCCAGTTCTCGTAATTATCATCTTCAACCACATTAAATGCAACTGGAAAGACACCATCATCAGCATCAACTGCAGCGGCAACCAGCAACTTATACTCATTTGTCGCTTTGAGCGGAACCTTGTCAAGAAAAAGGAGGGGCCTGCACCCACTTGCAAAGCCTTCCAAAGAAGCATGGAATGCAAAAATAAAACGTCGGTTTTCAGAGAACTCAGACAAGTCAAGTATACTCCCTGGGTTAGTCTGCATAAGCCTCTCCCCATACCAGGGCAAATGGCCTGATGCCTCCCTCTGAACATGAAACATCTCCTTCTGAGCCACTTCTCTACCTCGCCAAACCTGTGAATAGGTCAGCATAACTCCATACTCTTCATGTATTTCCTTGACAAGATCCTTTGGTTTGAGCAATGAGTTCTCACGCAGTTTCTGCTTAATGATGGTAGTCAGCCACTGTCTTGTTGCTCGCCGCTGACCCTCTCCGCCTTCTCCTCCACATGTATGCTCATCAGTCATTTTCTTGATAACAAATTTCTTGTTACGAGATGACTCGGATGCATGCAATCGCCAGGTGCAGCCATCCGCAACACACTTTACAGTGACACGGGTGGTTTCATTCTTAATAAATCGGTACACAAATCCTTTGCCGATGGAATACTTGCACAACTGAGCTCGGAAATCCTTCACATTATCAAATTCTTGACCAACACCTTTGATAATGTCCTCCCAAAACAAAGCAGGATTATTGGTAAGCTCTTGTGGAGGATCTATTATGATATCAGAACCATCATATGCATTGACTGCATCATCAAAAAAACCAGTTGGTTCCCTGCAAAAGCCATGCTGGCATATGTGAAACTTATCCTTTTTACAAACTCTGTGGAGTACAAAAGACATAATAAAGTGAGCACATAACTACCTTTGTGTGGTATCAACGAGAGCAAGCTTGTCATGATTCAGATCGTCTGGAGCAGAGGAAACAGCTCCAGCTGTGGTGGGAAAGGCAACATCATGGCCAAATTCCAGTGGAAAATCCCTAGTTTCATCCAAGGAAAATAGAAATCATAAGTTTTGGACAATATCGTATCACAAAGTATAATGAGTGACATTTACAATTTGCAGGTCATGACAGTACAAACAATGAAACCCATACATGTTATCATGTGACTGTAAGAGAGAACTAAAGTAGCAGTAACTACAAGATATTCAGAATGAAAAACGATCACAAAAGACATGCAGTCAGGGCACTAAACCATTCAGATCACAATGTGAAATACAGAGAGCATGATATGAAAACTATGCAAGAGAAACAGCTTCAACAACGGGTGGTAGTAGGTATACATCAGCAGTTGTCCTAACTAACAAAGTAGTGCAGATGCCTACAATTTAGTAAGGGGTATAACAAAGTAAGGAAGATGCATATAAAGTAACCATAACAAAAAACAAAGGGGCAGTAACGAAGTGTAGTCAAGCTGCCTATATGTAAGCATATTATGCAGTCCATGAATGATGCTATAAACCAACGCAATGGCAAGATCTATTTCCTAACATAAATGATGCTATAAACCAAGGCAATGGCAAGATTTAAATTCTAGACGTTTCACCAAACATGAATAAATGAAAATGGATGGCAGTAATGGCAGCTAAAAACTCCAGAAAATAAGGTAGGCAGACAATTTTATATGCTAACTGCCTACAAACTGCTCCCCCTGAAGTTGGCATGAATTTAATTTGCAGAGAAGGCTACTATTGAATAATAAAATAGGGGCTTTAAATCTGGTGTACAATAATATGTGACCAAGATACATCTCACAATAGGAAGAAGTCAGGGCACAGTAGACATGCAAAGATGTAGCAACTATAGAAGACTGGTTGCATACTCGTTGTAATCATTCAAGGTAACCAAAGCTCTTGGTTGATTTATATCATTGGTAGGTTGATTGAGATCATTGGTAGGTTGATTGAGATCATTGGTAGGTTGATTGAGATCATTGGTATCAGCTTGAACTACAACACCAGTAGCACTGGCGGTCTTCTTATTACTTTTGGATGCCCTGGAGAAGACAAAAGAGATCACTGGCTGTAACATGGAAGAGTAGTAACATTAGAAAATCTAAACCGGCACAGTACCACCTACTTGTTTTTGGAAGCTGTCCTTTTCCTTTTGTCGCCATGTGCATTACATCCAGCTTTAACAGTGGAAGCTCCAGTGTACGTTACGACACTCCTAGTTACCCAGTATAAGAAAAAAATATGCATCACATCAGGAGATGTTTGATATTGGCTCTTCTACATGAACTACAAAATGGTAGAACAACGCATACCTGTTCTCCACTCTACTTATCACAAAAACATCTGCTTGGGCAGCACTAGCAGTAAAATCAACCATCCGTTGCAAATCTCTATCACATGAGATTGTGATGAGCGTCCTGTTATTGTTCGGAAGGAAGTACTTGAACGACATATCGGTGACATCAACATGGAACACCTTGGACACCTCATCCTTGAAGCTGTCAAGGGACATCTCCCGAGAGACGTCAACAGCGTGCGCTTCACCTCCTTTGTAGATCAAATTCCCATTGGGACCAGAAGTGAACTCCCCACCATGTTGGCAAATGGCTACCACAAAACCACCCTCTGCCATGCTTCCGTAGCTGTTCCACGATGCTACTGCATTTTAGAAGAAAAAAATTACATTATAGTGACGGAAAACATTGCACAAAGTAAGAATATGAACTCTAGAATACAGCTCCAGTTTAACATGAGATTTTACACAATTGATCATTCGTATGACAGGTAGACAGAATTACACACAAACGACAGACTGAACCATTTACTTTTGATATTCCTCCCTATAATTTATTAGGAAAGAAGTCTTTGCTCTGGCTGGGCCACGTCATTCAATCTTTTGACTCCAAAGCGTCAACCTTCCAATCAAGTATATCATCACTGATCTATGATGATTTTTTTTTACCTATGGTGATTTTATCTTATTTTTATAACCATTGGGAACGGGACCGATTTTTTCCCGTGCTCAATGTGGAAAACATTCTCTCGGGGGAAATTCTGATTTTACTCAGCGCTGTTGGGATTCGATACCTGGCCTCTAGATTGCTCCTGTGAGGCCCCACCAGCTTATGTGATGCAATTAAAACCAAGATTCTATATATATGCCGACACGACTGATATATCAGCATCAGGCTTATCAGTACAGATATAGCATTTCATTTCATAAATATCGTTTTCACACACATCGACCAACATGGCCAGTATTTGACCTAGTATGTCCACCAATATAGACTAATACGTAAATGCCTTTTCGTCTTCTTAAGAGTTGAAAATAAAATTCTAGAACCGAGCAATGGCCGGTTGGTTAGAGCACACGCCCGTGAACCCACCCACCCGCGTTCGAGGCACAGCCTCCGCAGGGTGCCTCACTTCTACCTAACAAATGTAAAATTAAGGGAAGGAACTTTTTGCCTTTAATGACGGATTTTAAAAATAAAATTAGCATTTACAACTTCATAAAATTATCAAGTTTATGCATAACTTTTGTAAATAAGCATATGTATAATGGTCTCTGTTATGTTACCATAAGGATTTTGTGAGTCTTTAATAAGTTATTTCACAATCAACCAGACAGTAAACTTGGAATCATATATTTGCCATGCTCAAGCACTGTGCGTTTAATTTGTACCAAAAAGGCATGGTATGAGTAAGACTAACTAAAACAAGACAGACATTGTCCCCTCCGATATAACTACATACATATCCAACATCCGATACATCCAAGCGAGACAAATATGGACCCGATATCCAGTACTCTGAACCTCAGTTAAAACTACGTGTGGATACAAATTCGACGTCAGCTCTCATTTCTGGATCAACACCAGACAAAGGATAACTAGTCCATCATGAACAGAACCAAGACGATCGTATGAACTGCAAACAAAAGAAAGATAACGCGAGTAACAGGCAAGCCAGTCTCAACACATCATGTATTCCTTCAAAACAGACATGGGCTCCATTAAAACCATTCCTTTTTTACAAAATTCAACCTCGCGGAAGGTCGTGGAATAGAAAACGGGGATAGGGGAGGGGCTCGTTGTCAACTAGTGCTAAGAACAGAACCTTGGTTGGGCTAGAAGAGAAAAGTGTCTCTCTCCAGCACCAATTTCCCCTCCACGCCAAAGGTCCTCGATCCTAAATCCTAATCGAAGCAGGACCGCGATGATAATACCACACAACAACAGCGACAGCGAGGTAGGAACTTGGACAAGAAAAAATTCATTTTTGAGCAAGAATCCCCTGGAACTTGCACAAATCACACCGACAAACAGCGGCTGGATCCATCCATGGTGGGAACCCCAGAAAAGCAACCAAGGAAGAGAGATTATGCATAACTTCATCAAACGATCAAGATTATGCATAATTTCTGGAGATAAGCACATACATAATGCCCTCTGTTGTGTTACCATACAGATTTTGTGAGTCTTTATTAATTTCTTTGGCAATGCAGACAGTAAACTTAGAATCATATATTTGCCATGCCTCTAGAGCACCGTACGTTCAATTTGGACCAAAAAGGCATGGTACAAGTAAGACTAACCAAAACAGGACAGACATTTTCCCCTCATATATAACTACATACATATCCGACATCCAATACATCGAAGCAAAGACCAATACAGACCCGATATCCGGTGCTCCGATGTCCGAACCTCTGTTACAACTACGTGCGGATACAAATCCGACCTCAGCCCTCATTTCTGGACCAACGCCGGGCAAAAGGATGAACTAGTCCATCATGAGTAGAAACAGATGAACTGCAAACAATAGAAAGATTACGCGAGCAACACACAAGCCAGTCCTTTCTTACAGAATTCAACTTCGCAGGATGTCGTGGGGCAGGAGAACGGCGGAGGGAGGGGCTCATCGTCAACTGGTGCGAAGAACAGAGCCTTGGTTGAGCCAGAAGAGAAGAGCGCCACCCCCCACCACCAACCAACTTCCCCCCTCCGCCGCCGGAGGCCCTCGTTCCTAAATCCTAATCGCAGCAGGACCGCGAGGATAATACGCAACAGCAACAGCGACAGCGAAGGTAGGAACTCGAAAAGCAAAAAATTCATTTTTTGCGCAAGAATCCCCTGGAACTTGCGCAAATCACACCGAAAAACAGCGGCCGGATCCAGGGTGGGAGCCAGTCCCAAAAAAAGCAACAGCGAAAGTGAGGCCGCCGGCGCGGCGAGCAAGCAACCGGACTCGGGCGAGGGAGAGAGCTTTGACCTCGGGCCGGGGAGCGGCGGCGCGGGCGCGGATTCGGTGGCCGCCGCCGCGAGCGGGGGCGCAGGGACGACCTCGCGGGGAGGGGATTAGGGCTCGGGGGTAGTTTGGATATTTCGTGGGGTGGTTTGCGCAAAGGAGGTGGATTTGAGGCGTGGGGGGGCGTGGGAGGGCGTGGATGGGAAAACGGCGGGCTGGGCTGGGCTTTTCTACAATTGTCGTCGTTGCGCGCGGCGCAGCCCAAGGCCTCGGGTTTGTGTATCGGAGGTAACCGAGGTTCTCCTTGCCAAAACTGCTGTGATTATTTTTTGTTCCACTTTTTCCAACGCAAAACCCCTGCCGTTTGGTTTGCAACATTCCCCTCCGCGTCTTGAGAAAACTCGTGATAATGTCGCAACATGGAAAAGAAATGCAAGCAACGTATACGAAACACAGAAACATATACGGTCGCAATACGTCGACGCGCCCCCTATGCGCAACATCAGAATTCTCGATTTCACTAGGCTTGCACTCTGGCTTGCTGACCAATAATCTGGCTTGCCATCGGAGCCGGATCGGGCTGCGTTGGATATACCCCATGTCACAGCTTTGGGGTTGAGCTCCTTGACGTCGTCCAAGGCAACGGTGACCTCCGTTTTGACGCAAAGTGTAATTAGCTACGTGGAAGGAAGAGTGGAGGTGGAGGAGTGGTGGGAGGTGCAGAAATAGCACCAAGCAGCCATGGAACACAATAATATTCAAACTGCGCGCGCGCGCGCGTGTGTGTGTGTGTGTGTGTGTGTGTGTGTGAGAGAGAGAGAGAGAGAGAGAGAGAGAGAGAGAGAGAGTTGCGCGAAAGGGGCAACACTGTGGCAAATTATTCGGTTCACGACACTAGATTTTGTGAGTACGACTTAGATGACGACGGAACTAGGGATTTTGTTCCCTAGTGGGGAATTTGGGTTCAATGAATGTATATCGACACTAATATATGAAGGACTAAATTGTGAATATGAAACTTTTTTATCAAATAACCCCCTACGAATTCCCACAGTGACATGAAGGCCACGACATCATGACATGTCAGCGTCATTTGCTTTGCACGCTTGGTTTGCACTTTTGTCTTATCACTGGTGCAAGTTAATGGACTAAACTTGTCGTTTTCAAGTTGATGTACTAAACTCAATATCATTGACGGTTAATGTACTAATCATGCACTTTACTCAAATGCACTTCTCTGTAAACAATGCAAGGAGATCATTAAATCTCGCATTCATAATTCAACTTGATACATGTTATCTTAATAAATCTGGGTAATACTATATTAAAATACATGTCATATCTGACATATACGTGACTCATTGAGATGGTAAGTATCCAAGTGAAGTGGCAAGTTTAAATACTATTAATAAGGAACAATGTAGTACATAATTGCATGCCAACACAAGTATATGAGTCAGATCCGAATCAAGGAACATATTATGATGTGAGATTGTACACCGCAATTGTGGTGCACATTTTGATTCCAAATGTTGTACCGAATATGCCATACTTTAGCAAATAGTTTGTTTCATATATAGGTAACGGGGATATATTTTGGTGTCAGTAAGTAATATCATTTACCATGACATGTATATGGAAGGTATAAAATGATTAAGGTGAGTTTTTCTGAAGTTAAGACATGCCAGATAGGAAGTAACTGCATCTACAGTAAAGAGATGGGTCTATGGATGGACATGATGGAATACACCAGATCCTCACTTGGGCGAGTTATATGGACTAACCTAAACAAAAACAAAGTCAACGAAACCAGAAACAAAAACAAAAAATTTAACTAAAAAGAAAAAAATATAAACTTTAAAAGTGGAGAGGGATTGGAGCACCATTGACAAAAATGTAGCTGAACTCAAAGAAATTCCAATTGTGTGTGTTTTAGCCATTATGGTTTGTACTAGTGTAGAAATTAACAACAATAACCAAGCATTAATACCGATAAAACCAAGAGGTTATGGCACAATAAGTAAATCGATCGATATACCGTGGCACCCATTCTTCCTCCCATGTTGCTGTTGGGGAACGTTGCAGAAAATTAAAATTTTTCCTACGGTTTCACCAAGATCCATCTATGAGTTCATCTAAGCAACGAGTCATGGGAGAGAGTTTGCATCTACATACCACTTGTAGATCGCGTGCGGAAGCTTGCAAGGTGATGGTGATGATGGAGTCATACTCGACGTGATTCAGATCACCGATGTCCAAGTGCTGAACGGACAGCACCTCCGCGTTCAACACACGTACGGGATGGGAGACGTCTCCTCCTTCTTGATCCAGCAAGGGGGAAGGAGAGGTTGAGGAAGCTCGCTCCAACGGCAGCACGACGGCGTGGTGGTGTTGGTGCAGCAGTACTCCGACAGGGCTTCGCCAAGCGCTTGCGGAGGAGGAGAGGTGTTGGGGAGGGGAGGGGCTGCGCCTTAGAGATGGGTACAGCAGCCCTCCCCCCACCCCTCTATTTATAGGGGAAGGGGCAAGGGGGGCCGGCCCCTCTAGAAGAGATCTAGAGGGGGGGCGGCGGCCAAGGGGAAAGGCTTGCCCCCCAAGCAAGGGGGGCGCCCCCCTCAGGGTTTCCCCCCAACCCTAGGCGCATGGGCCCAAGGTGGGGGGTGCGCCCAGCCCTCTAGGGGCTGGCTCCCTCCCCTTTGCGGCCCATGTGGCCCTCCGGGAGGGGTGGCCCCTCCCGGTGGACCCTCGGAACCCCTCCGGTGGTCCCGGTACATTACCGATAGACCCCCGAAACATTCCGGTGTCCGTATGACAACTTCCCATATATAAAACTTCACCTTCGGACCATTCCGGAACTCCTCGTGACGTCCGGGATCTCATCCGGGACTCTGAACAACATTCGGTAGTCACATACTAGTCTTCCTAATAACCCTAGCGTCACCGAACCTTAAGTGTGTAGACCCTACGGGTTCGGGAGACATGCAGACATGACCGAGACGATTCTTGGGCAATAACCAACAGCGGGATCTGGATACCCATGTTGGCTCCCACATGCTCCTCGATGATTTCATCGGTTGAACCACGATGTCGAGGATTCGATCAAAACCCTGTATACAATTCCCTTTGTCAATCGGTACGTTACTTGCCCGAGACTCGATCGTCGGTATCCCAATACCTTGTTCAGTCTCGTTACCGGCAAGTCACTTTACTCGTACCGTAATGCATGATCCCGTGGCCAACACCTTGGTCACCTTGAGCTCATTATGATGATGCATTACCGAGTGGGCCCAGAGATACCTCTCCGTCATACGGAGTGACAAATCCCAGTCTCGATCCGTGTCAACCCAACAGATACTTTTGGAGATACATGTAATGCACCTTTATAGTCACCCAGTTACGTTGTGACGTTTGGTACACCCAAGGCACTCCTACGGTATCCGCGAGTTACACGATCTCATGGTCGAAGGAAGAGATACTTGACATTGGCAAAGCTCTAGCAAACGAACTACACGATCTTTGTGCTATGCTTAGGATTGGGTCTTGTCCATCACATCATTAGGAGAATGATGTGATCCCGTTATCAACGACATCCAATGTCCATAGTCAGGAAACCATGACTATCTGTTGATCACAACGAGCTAGTCAACTAGAGGCTCACTAGGGACATATTGTGGTCTATGTGTTCACACGTGTATTATGATTTCCGGATAATACAGTTATAGCATTAACAAAAGACAATTATCATGAACAATGAAATATAATAATACTTTTATTATTCCCTCTAGGGCATATTTCCAACAGTCTCCCACTTGCACTAGAGTCACCAATCTAGTTACATTGTGATGAATCGAACACCCATAGAGTTCTGGTGTTGATCATGTTTTGCTCGCGAGAGAGGTTTAGTCAACGGATCTGCGACATTCAGATCCGTGTGCACTTTGCAAATCTCTATGTCTCCATCTTGAACATTTTCGCGCATGGAGTTGAAACGACGCTTGATGTGCCTGGTCTTCTTGTGAAACCTGGGCTCCTTGGCAAGGGCAATAGCTCCAGTGTTGTCACAGAAGAGTTTGATCGGCCCCGACGCATTGGGTATGACTCCTAGGTCGGTGATGAACTCCTTCACCCAAATCGCTTCATGTGCTGCCTCCGAGGCTGCCATGTACTCCGCTTCACACGTAGATCCCGCCATGACGCTCTGCTTGCAGCTGCACCAGCTTACTGCTGCACCATTCAACATATACACGTATCCGGTTTGTGACTTAGAGTCATCCAGATCTGAGTCGAAGCTAGCGTCGACGTAACCCTTTACGATGAGCTCTTCGTCTCCTCCATCAACGAGAAACATGTCCTTTGTCCTTTTCAGGTACTTTAGGATGTTCTTGACCGCTGTCCAGTGTTCCTTGCCGGGATTACTTTGGTATCTTGCTACCAAACTTACGGCGAGGTTTACATCGGGTCTGGTACACAGCATGGCATACATAATAGATCCTATGGCTGAAGCATAGGGGATGACACTCATCTCTTCTTTATCTTTTGCCGTGGTCGGCGACTGAGCTGAGCTCAATCTCACACCTTGTAACATAGGCAAGAACCCTTTCTTGGACTGATCCATTTTGAACCTCTTCAAAATCTTATCAAGGTATGTGCTTTGTGAAATACCTATGAGGCGTCTGGATCTATCTCTATAGATCTTGATGCCTAATATATAAGCAGCTTCTCCAAGGTCCTTCATTGAAAAACACTTATTCAAGTAGGCCTTAATGATGTCCAGAAGTTTTGTATCATTTCCCATCAAGAGTATGTCATCTACATATAATAGGAGAAATGCTACAGAGCTCCCACTCACTTTCTTGTAAACGCAAGCTTCTCCATAAGTCTGCATAAACCTAAACGCTTTGATCATCTCATCAAAGCGAATGTTCCAACTCCGAGATGCTTGCACCAGTCCATAAATGGATCGCTGGAGCTTGCATACTTTGTTAGCGTTCTTAGGATCGACAAAACCTTCCGGCTGCATCATATACAGCTCTTCCTTAAGATGTCCGTTAAGGAATGTCGTTTTGACGTCCATCTGCCATATCTCATAATCATAGTATGCAGCAATTGCTAACATGATTCGGACGGACTTCAGCTTCGCTACGGGAGAGAATGTCTCGTCGTAGTCAATCCCTTGAACTTGTCGATAACCCTTAGCGACAAGTCGAGCCTTATAAATGGTAACATTACCATACGCGTCCGTCTTCTTCTTAAAAATCCATTTGTTTTCTATCGCTCGCCGATCATCGGGCAAGTCTGTCAAAGTCCATACTTTGTTTTCATACATGGATTCTATCTCGGATTTCATGGCTTCAAGCCATTTGTTGGAATCCGGGCCCGCCATCGCTTCTTCATAGTTCGAAGGTTCACCGTTGTCTAACAACATGATTTCCAGGACAGGGTTACCGTACCACTCTGGCGCGGAACGTGTCCTTGTGGACCTACGAAGTTCAGTAGCAACTTGATCCAAAGTACCTTGATCATCATCATTTTTTCCTCTTTAGTTGGTGTGGGCATCACAGGAACGGTTTCCTGCACTGCACCACTTTCCCGTTCGAGAGGTAGTACTTCATCGAGTTCTACTTTCCTCCCACTTACTTCTTTCGAGAGAAACTCTTTTTCCAGAAAGCATCCGTTCTTGGCAACAAAGATCTTGCCTTCGGATCTTAAGTAGAAGGTATACCCGACAGTTTCCTTAGGGTATCCTATGAATACGCATTTTTCCGACTTGGGTTCGAGCTTTTCAGGTTGGAGTTTCTTGACATAAGCATCGCATCCCCAAACTTTTAGAAACGACAGCTTAGGTTTCTTCCCAAACCATAATTCATACGGTGTCGTCTCAACGGATTTAGACGGTGCCCTATTTAAAGTGAATGTAGCTGTCTCTAGAGCGTATCCCTAAAATGATAGCGGTAAATCGGTAAGAGACATCATGGACCGCACCATATCCAATAGAGTGCGATTACGACGTTCAGACACACCGTTTCGCTGAGGTGTTCCAGGTGGCGTGAGTTGTGAAACGATTCCACATTTCCTTAAGTGTGTACCAAATTCGTGACTTAAGTATTCTCCTCCACGATCTGATCGTAGGAACTTTATCTTTCGGTCACGTTGATTCTCCACCTCATTCTGAAATTCCTTGAACTTTTCAAAGGTCTCAGACTTGTGTTTCATTAAGTAGACATACCCATATCTACTTAAGTCATCAGTGAGAGTGAGAACATAACGATATCCTCCGCGAGCCTCAACGCTCATTGGACCGCACACATCGGTATGTATGATTTCCAACAAGTTGGTTGCTCGCTTCATTGTTCCGGAGAATGGAGTCTTGGTCATTTTACCCAAGAGGCATGGTTCGCATGTGTCAAACGATTCATAATCAAGAGACTCTAAAAGTCCATCAGCATGGAGCTTCTTCATGCGCTTGACACCAATGTGACCAAGGCGGCAGTGCCACAAGTATGTGGGACTATCGTTATCAACTTTACATCTTTTGGCATCCACACTATGAACATGTGTAATATTACGCTCGAGATTCATTAAGAATAAACCATTGACCATCGGAGCATGACCATAAAACATATCTCTCATATAAATCGAACAACCATTATTCTCAGACTTAAATGAGTAGCCATCTCGTATTAAACGAGATCCAGATACAATGTTCATGCTCAAACTTGGCACTAAATAACAATTATTAAGGTTCAAAACTAATCCCGTGGGTAAATGTAGAGGCAGCGTGCCGACGACGATCACATCGACTCTGGAACCATTCCCGACGCGCATCGTCACCTCGTCCTTTGCCAGTCTCCATTTATTCCGCAGCTCCTGCTGTGAGTTACAAATATGAGCAACGGCACCGGTATCAAATACCCAGGAGTTACTACGAGCACTGGTAAGGTACACATAAATTACATGTATATCAAATATACCTTTGGTGTTGCCGGCCTTCTTATCCGCTAAGTATTTGGGGCAGTTCCGCTTCCAGTGACCCTTCTCCTTGCAATAAAAGCACTCAGTCTCAGGCTTGGGTCCATTCTTTGACTTCTTCCCGGCAACTTGCTTACCGGGCGCGGCAACTTCCTTGCCGTCTTTCTTGAAGTTCTTCTTGCTCTTGCCCTTCTTGAACTTAGTGGTCTTATTGACCATCAACACTTGATGTTCTTTCTTGATTTCAGCCTCTGCTGACTTCAGCATCGAGAACACTTCAGAAATAGTCTTTACCATCCCCTGCATGTTGTAGTTCATCACAAAGCTCTTGTAGCTTGGTGGGAGCGACTGGAGGATTCTGTCAATGACCGCCTCATCTGGGAGGTTAATGTTCAGCTGGGTCATACGGTTGTGCAACCCAGACATCTTCAGGATGTGCTCACTGACAGAACTGTTTTCCTCCATCTTACAACTGTAGAACTTGTCGGAGACATCATATCTCTCGACCCGGGCATGAGCTCGGAAAACTAGTTTCAGCTCTTCGAACATCTCATATGCTCCGTGATGCTCAAAACGCTTTTGGAGCCCCGGTTCTAAGCTGTAAAGCATGCCGCACTGAACGAGGGAGTAATCATCAGTACGTGTCTGCCAAACGTTCAAATCGTCTTGCAGTGCTGGGAGAGCAGGTGGGTCACCTAACGGTGCTTCTAGGACATATTGTTTCTTGGCAGCTATGAGGATGATCCTCAGGTTCCGGACCCAGTCCGTATAGTTGCTGCCATCATCTTTCAGCTTGGTTTTCTCTAGGAATGCGTTGAAGTTCATGTTGACATGAGCGTTGGCCATTTGATCTACAAGACATATTTGCAAAGGTTTTAGACTAAGTTCATGATAATAAAGTTCTAATCAAATTATGAACTCCCACTTAGATTAGACATCCCTCAAGTCATCTAAGTGTTACACGATCCGAGTCGACTAGCCCGTGTCCGATCATCACGTGAGACGGACTAGTCATCGTCGGTGAACATCTTCATGTTGATCGTATCTTTCATACGACTCGTGTTCGACCTTTCGGTCTCCGTGTTCCGAGGTCATGTCTGTACATGCTAGGCTCGTCAAGTTAACCCTAAGTGTTTTCGCTGTGTAAAACTGTCTTACACCCGTTGTATGTGAACGTAAGAATCCATCACACCCGATCATCACATGGTGCTTAGAAGCGACGAACTGTAGCAACGGTGCACAGTTAGGGGAGAACACTTCTTGAAATTTTTGTAAGGGATCATCTTATTTACTACCGTCGTCCTAAGTAAACAAGATGCATAAACATAATAAACATCACATGCAATTATATATAGTTGTGACATGATATGGCCAATATCATATAGCTCCATTGATCTCCATCTTCGGGGCTCCATGATCATCTTGTCACCGGCTTGACACCATGATCTCCATCATCATGATCTCCATCATCGTGTCTTCATGAAGTTGTCACGCCAACGACTACTTCTACTTCTATGGCTAACGCGTTTAGCAATAAAGTAAAGTAGTTTACATGGCGTTCTTCAATGACACGCAGGTCATACAAAAATAAAGACAACTCCTATGGCTCCTGCCGGTTGTCATACTCATCGACATGCAAGTCATGAATCCTATTACAAGAACATGATCTCATACATCACAATTCATCATTCATCACAACTTCTGGCCATATCACATCACATGATCAATCGCTGCAAAAACAAGTTAGACGTCTTCTAATTGTTGTTGCATCTTTTACGTGGCTGCAATTGGGTTCTAGCAAGAATGTTTTCTTACCTACGAATAACCACAACGTGATTTTGTCAACTTCTATTTACCCTTCATAAGGGCCCTGTTCATCGAATCCGCTCCAACTAAAGTGGGAGAGACAGACACCCGCCAGCCACCTTATGCAACTAGTGCATGTCAATCGGTGGAACCGGTCTCACGTAAGCGTACGTGTAAGGTTGGTCCGGGCCGCTTCATCCCACAATACCGTTGAAGCAAGAAAAGACTAGTAGAGGCAAGTAAGTTGACAAGATCCACGCCCACAACAAAATTGTGTTCTACTCGTGCATTAGAGAACTACACATAGACCTAGCTCATGATGCCACTGTTGGGGAACGTTGCAGAAAATTAAAAATTTTCCTACGGTTTCACCAAGATCCATCTATGAGTTCATCTAAGCAACGAGTCATGGGAGAGAGTTTGCATCTAGATACCACTTGTAGATCGCGTGCGGAAGCTTGCAAGGTGATGGTGATGATGGAGTCGTACTCGACGTGATTCAGATCACCGATGTCCAAGTGCTGAACGGATAGCACCTCCGCGTTCAACACACGTACGGGACGGGAGACGTCTCCTCCTTCTTGATCCAGCAAGGGGGAAGGAGAGGTTGAGGAAGCTCGCTCCAACGGCAGCACGACGGCGTGGTGGTGTTGGTGCAGCAGTACTCCGACAGGGCTTTGCCAAGCGCTTGCGGAGGAGGAGAGGTGTTGGGGAGGGGAGGGGCTGCGCCTTAGAGATGGGTACAGCAGACCTCCCCCCACCCCTCTATTTATAAGGGGAAGGGGCAAGGGGGGCCGGCCCCTCTAGATGAGATCTAGAGGGGGGGCGGCGGCCAAGGGGAAAGGCTTGCCCCCCAAGCAAGGGGGGCGCCCCCCTCAGGGTATCCCCCCAACCCTAGGCGCATGGGCCCAAGGTGGGGGGTGCGCCCAGCCCTCCAGGGGCTGGCTCCCTCCCCTTTGTGGCCCATGTAGCCCTCTGGGAGGGGTGGCCCCTCCCGGTGGACCCCCGGAACCCCTCCGGTGGTCCCGGTACATTACCGATAGACCCCCGAAACTTTCCGGTGTCCGTATGACAACTTCCCATATATAAAACTTCACCTCCGGACCATTCCGGAACTCCTCGTGACGTCCGGGATCTCATCCGGGACTCCGAACAACATTCGGTAGTCACATACTAGTCTTCCTAATAACCCTAGCGTCACCGAACCTTAAGTGTGTAGACCCTACGGGTTCGGGAGACATGCAGACATGACCGAGACGATTCTCGGGCAATAACCAACAGCGGGATCTGGATACCCATGTTGGCTCCCACATGCTCCTCGATGATTTCATCGGTTGAACCACGATGTCGAGGATTCGATCAAAACCCTGTATACAATTCCCTTTGTCAATCGGTACGTTACTTGCCCGAGACTCGATCGTCGGTATCCCAATACCTTGTTCAGTCTCGTTACCGGCAAGTCACTTTACTCGTACCGTAATGCATGATCCCGTGGCCAACACCTTGGTCACCTTGAGCTCATTATGATGATGCATTACCGAGTGGGCCCAGAGATACCTCTCCGTCATACGGAGTGACAAATCCCAGTCTCGATCCGTGTCAACCCAACAGATACTTTCGGAGATACCTGTAATGCACCTTTATAGTCACCCAGTTACGTTGTGACGTTTGGTACACCCAAGGCACTCCTACGGTATCCGGGAGTTACACGATCTCACGGTCGAAGGAAGAGATACTTGACATTGGCAAAGCTCTAGCAAACGAACTACACGATCTTTGTGCTATGCTTAGGATTGGGTCTTGTCCATCACATCATTCTCCTAATGATGTGATCCCGTTATCAACGACATCCAATGTCCATAGTCAGGAAACCATGACTATCTGTTGATCACAACGAGCTAGTCAACTAGAGGCTCACTAGGGACATATTGTGGTCTATGTGTTCACACATGTATTACGATTTCCGGATAATACAGTTATAGCATGAACAAAAGACAATTATCATGAACAATGAAATATAATAATACTTTTATTATTGCCTCTAGGGCATATTTCCAACAGTTGCTACTCATGCCACTCGTTCCTCCTCCCATGCCACCCATTCCTCCTACCATGGCACCCATCAATTTCCTTGTGATTACGGACTTCTTTGCTACACAACTCAACATATGTTTTTTGCTTCGTGTCAAGACCACTTGTGTCGATTCCATGGACATAATTTTTTCTGCTATTTCCTCCACCGCCTTAAGATCATCGACTATCACCTTCCTCTCCTCTAGCTCGACCTTCCTCTCCTCGGTCGCCACCCTCTTCTCCTCGGTCGTCGCCTTCCACTGCTCGGCATCCGCCCTCTCCTTCATTTCTTTCAATTTCAAGAGTCTTTTTTCTTCAACATGCTATTTCCTGACAATGAAGTTGGGTTCAAATCCTTCTTTAAAATCATTATCTCCGGCCTTTGATCCCTTTTGCTTTTTCCATTCCACCGGGCCTGTGTGGTTTGGCAATCGAGTGAGGAGTAGGGCTCCTTCTCCCCCCTCACCACCATTATCGTCATCTTCACAATCAACTACCAAGCTCTTCCTCCTAGGTACTTCAAAAGCTCTGCGATTCTTCCACTTCTCCTCATCCTCGAGCTCTTTGTAACAATGTCAGGAAGTGAATGGTTTTCCTTTCCTCTTCATATCCCCATTCTCCACTCTTTCTTGGAAGAAACCTTGAGCAAGCATGAGCTACATAATAAACAATAGAGAAAATTGGTTAATTAGGAAAATATCCATAATTATTAGAGAAAGCATTCGAATGTAGCAAGCAATTGCCATGTATTTTTCATCGCAACCACTTGGGTTCGTGAGATCGACATTGGCCAAGCAACCCGCCCATTTTTAACATTCGTCATCTATAGTGGACCATCGGTGCTGAATAGAATCCGATGATCGATAGTGACCACTTGTGTTCCGTTCATATCAAGAGAGACTCGCTTCAGTGTCGTACATATCAACATTTTCGGTGTTCGAATAGTTTGCGGTTCTTCCCTTCGAATTCTCAACAAAACCAACGTCTTCCATGTCAAGATTCTCATCATCATACGACGTATCATTTTCTTGGGACGAAAAATCTTGAGAGGCGAAATCTTCATTCGCAACTTTTTTCAAGTGCATAAATGTATCATCATCAACATTACAAGCACACACACGTACAAAATCTCATATTCTATTCATATCAACATGACAAAAGGACAATAAAAAAGAAGAGGATATATTCTATCTTTGCGTCATATCATCGAACAAGTTGGAGATAGTAGCGGTAGCAGGCGGCAACGGCTCCTCCTCCACGGCTGGCAACATGAC
>NC_041385.1:77399153-77407826 GCF_002162155.2 Triticum dicoccoides
GGGTAACGCCGACAATGAAGCGGCAGCAGCAGCCACGGTCGCCTTCGTCTTCTTCGGCTAGGACGAAGTCGCGGCAGCTACTTTGATCCAACATGACGTGTTTTGGCCATAAGAGCCTTCTTCCTCGCAGGCGCTTCCATTCCGACATCGGCCGCAGAATGTGGGGCTGCAAATCCGTCGCGTCGATTTGGGTGAGGCATGGCGGTGGTGGCGGCAGAAATGGTCGAAGACACGGAGGCAGCGGGATTGGTCGGAGACGCAGAGGCGGCCATAGCGAGGTGTGTCGGAGAATGGTGACACCCACGGGGTCGGGGGAGGCGTCCACAGGGTCCAGTGGTGGCCAACGGGCGGCGGGAAGGCGGGCGCATGACAGACGAGGGCGGAAAGGTTCCGCCCGATAGTTGGGGCTACACGCGCCGCTACTCGCGTTTGTTCAGGAGGCCCAAGTGATGCAAATTTGCGTCACTTGGTGCCCCTATTTTAAATCATAGAGAAAACTCGAGTAAAAAAAATTACATCTACATCATGTGTTAGGAGCATCGTTTCTATGCCTTAATCATGTAAAAATATGTTATTTTTACATCTACATCGTCTATTGGAGATGCTCTAAGATGCTTGGGTGAGTCATGTAAAAATATGTTATTTTTACATCTACATCATCTATTGGAGATGCTCTAAGATGCTTGGGTGCAGGTTTATGTTGGTGCATAAGATGATGTAGAGTGCAAGGTACTTAGAGATTTGCTTGTAAAAATAAATCTTTTTTTGAATGAGCACCGTGCTTGTTTCTATTGTAGAGGTGTCTAAATAAGCGTATGTGGGAATAAGCACCGCTACTTAACAGCTGTCAGCTGGCATGTTCGTTTCACAAAGCGAAGTGAACTTAGAGGAAATCTTGCTTTGATGCATGCACATAACCTTATCCTTCCACCCCGACATAGAAGTCTTGGGACAGGGCTTGCTTGCTCCCATCTCCCTGCTCCCATCGGTGCTCCCTGTCATTCTCTCCGCATTGTACAGTCTGATGACTTTTCTTCTCTCCCTAAAAGTGAACATTACTTTTTTAAAACTTGAATAGTTCGTGAATTGTGAACTTCCATAAAAGGTGAACTGTTTTTCAAAAAATGAGCAAAAAAATTCCAAAAATATTTTTGAAATTGCAAAACAAATTTCGTATTCCAAACATTTTTTTGAAGTGTGAACAATTTCTTAAAAGCTAGATATTTTTAAAATGTGAACACTTTTTGAAATGACGAACACTTTCGAATTCTGAACAAAGTTTTTGAATTGCAATATTTTCAAAGTGAACAAATTTTGAAAAACACGCACGAAATTTATCAAAACTTTGAATAATTTTGAAATTGCGAACAAAATTTGACAACCATGAACAATTTCGGAAACCATGAACGAAATTTTGGATTTTCAAACATATTCTGAAATTTCTAAACAAAGTTCTGAAATTATGAACGTTTTCCAAAAAAATGAATTTAGAAAAAGAACAGAAAAGAAGAGAAACAAAAGAAAAGAAAAAGGAAATCTAAAACAGGAAGAAAACCACAATAACTGGTAACAACAACACAGGAAAAACCAGTTTAGTGAACCTTCTAGGGGGTTCCAAAACCGGCTGCTTTTCCAAGTGGGCTGGCCCGTATGTATCTTCGCTTGAGCAAAGCCATGGGCGGCAAATAGGAATCGCCGCGCACAGAGGCTGATTCGAAGAGAAAAAGAATAAGAGACGTACGACCTGAGCCAGAAGTAGTAATTTGGGCCGGGTAAATGACCTTCCTAGTGGAAGAAAGACTTTTTCGGGTGGGGGGGTATCGAGCTCTTAAGGCGAAAGTACCTTTCTATAGCCATGCTCAAATGCTTATGATGTGAACAGTAATAAAAGTTGTGGCATGCTCTAAGAAATATTTGTTGTGCATGTAAATTTTGATCACAAAATCACATTGATAAGTCAGAGCATCGGTTTTTTTACCATGGCTTCAACCAATATGATTTTGTGATGGAATTTTGTATGCACAACAAACATTTTCTAAAGTATGGCACAAAAATATTCAGATTTTTTTGATTTTATTGTTTACACCAAAAGCATTTGAGGCGGGTGTAGAAACTCCACGTCCCTCTTAAGGGCGCAACCAACTGCGCTATTTTTTTTTCACACGCTAAAAGAGATAAGGTCTATATTGATAAACGTGTAATCTGATCATTTGATACACTCCAAATCCGATTAATGCGTGTAATTTTCAAGAAAAGTGTTAAAATCTTTACATTTTTGTGCCTTTTCAACAGTTGTATATAATTTTAAATAAGTGTTCATGCATTTAAAATTGTTTGTGTAGTTTTAAGAAAAATGTTCACGTATTAAAATAATGTTCATATAATTTGAAAAAATGATCGCCCTTTTCTAAAAAAAACATGTAATTCTAAAAAGTGTCCACGTGCTTACAAATATACTCATCATTTAAAAAATATTTATGCTCTTTAAGAATGCTCATGTGATTTTAAAAGTGTTTATGTGTTTTAAAAGAAGGTTGATGCATTTTCAGAAACAATATATACAATTTAGAAGTGAGTGGGTGTATTGGAAAACAATGTATGGACTAGGTGTAGGCTAAGCTCGGGAAGGGCGATCGTCACGTCCAACTCAACGAGATTAGTTTTAAAACTATTAGACATTGACTTTGATGGAGTGGTTTCATGTCACTTGTCCCATGACCACGGTCAATGCATTGCGATCGGGTGGACCCGACGACAATGATCGATGAAGGCGAGAAGAAGGATAAACGACAACATGGATGAGGCACTATGTTCAAACAGACAATATGAATCTATGAAACGTGCAGAAAGTTTCTCTCATTCCCACGCACGAGCATGTTTGCTAGTCAGTCCAATTTAAGGAGACACAATTTATTTATTTTCAATATATATAGGAGCATCTGGAGAAAAGTATATTTTTCGTTCTTCAAGTTCTCCAAAAGTATAGATTTGGTCCCTTAAGATTTTTTGGTATATATTTGGTCCTTCAAGTCTCAAAATGGGATAAGTTTGGTCCAAAATCAGATTTTGAGCATGTTGATCGGGTTTGATCAAGTTGACCAGGTTTGACCAATAAAAAATAAATTCAAAAAAATTAAAAAAATCTGAAATTTTGTAATAACCAACATGCTTGGATGCGCTTGGTGCATGTAAATTTTTTTGGTCAAATAATATCCGAGGAGCTCTAGCAAATTTTTTTTTGGCTTTTCTTAGGCAAAATTAGTTTATTTTGCCACGAGCTCCTCGGATGTCGAAACAGCACACAAGTTTTCACGCACCCAAGCATCTTGGTTTCCCCAAAATTTCAGAGTTTTTCTGATTTTTTTGTTTGTTTTTTAATTTACTGTTTTCCAGTCAAACCCGGTCAAACATGGTCAAACCCGGTCAAACGTGGTCAAATCGGTCAACATGCTTAAAATCTAGTTTTCGACAAACTTATCCGATTGTGAGACTCGAAGGACGAAAGTATATAGAAACCCTTGAGGGCCCAAGTCTGTATTTTTGGGAGGACAAAAACATTATTTTTCTCTAATAGAAACGTTCGTGCCGCGTGCGTCGTTCGTGCGCGCTTGGACTGGACTCTCCTATAATTGAGTCGATCAAGAAAGATTTACGATCAAGGCACTAGAGGATTGATCAGATCAGACCCATCTAGGGCAAAGACATACGTACGGGCGATGGGGGCACTACCGCCGCCGAGCCACGGCGGCCAGCGTCGCCCATGGCAGGACCTTCCGTCCGAGCTTTTGGACCTCGTGATCCAGCGCGTGCCGTCCCACGCCGGCCGCATCCGCATGCGCGCCGTCTGCCGCCCGTGGCACGCCGGCGCGCGCCTGCAGCCTCCGCTTCCAGCGCTGCTCCCTTGGCTCGCTCTCCGCGACGGCTCCTTCCTCAGCCTCCCCGATGGCGAGGTCCACCGCCGCGTCCTTCTCCCAGACGACAACGTCGCTCACCGTGTCTCCACTGGCAGCACCCTCTTCCTCGCGCACAGTGACGATGGGTGCTCGCTCATGAACCCTCTCTCCCGGGAGACGACGGCCCCTCGGCGCGTCGACCTCAACTGCCTCTGCAGACGGCCGGGCGTCGATGACATCCGCAAGGTGGTGGCGATCTCCGATCACGCCGTCGCCGTCCGGACAGGGGAGCAACAAACACGCTTTCAAAATGTCACGATCTGTATTCGGTGGCCCCAATCGACGACGACCGTGGAATGGCGGTGGATCCGCCGTCTACACCCCAAAGCCCATTATGTAATCGACATGGCGCTCTTCCAAGAAAAGCTCCATCTCCTCACCGCAGCAAATGTGGGCGAGTGCCCTTCATGTCTTTATGTCATGGACATCGTCCGCGGCAACAAGCGTGTCAACATACAATGCATGATCAGCATGGACAACACGGACCAATCTTTCGTTGGCACCATTCGCTACTACTCCCTCCGTTCGGAATTACTTGTCTCGAAAATGGATGTATGTAGAACTAAAATATGTCTAGATACATCCACTTCTGCGACAAGTAATTCCGAACGGAGGAAGTACCTGGTTGCGTCCGGCGATCGGTTGTTGATGGTGAAACAAAAGAGGAAGAAGCTTGTAGGGTCCAGCTTGCTTCTCATGCCGGCTCGCTTCGAGGTCTTTGATGCAGTGGACTTGAGCAGCGGCCATGGACGGTGGAGAGAGATGAATACACTGATGGGACATGCTCTCTTCCTCAGCGAAGGCTGCTCCGAGTCTCTTCCCGTTAGCGCCGACCAATACTATGGGGCTCGAGAAGACTGTATCTACTTTCTGTGTGAGCGTAACAGATGCTACCTCTACTGCGGCATGTACGACATGACAAAAGGGACGGTGTCGCCCTTGCCCTTCGACACGGTACTGGAACCACATCATGGTCCACTTAGTGCTACTTGGTCCTTCCCAGCTTATACTTGCAGTTAAGACAAGATGCATGGGTATAATTTCAGTTGATGCATAATAATAATAATAATATGATGTGCAATGGAACGTGCTCAGATGTGCTTGTAAAAATAAATCGGCTTTTCCGCAAGCACCGTGCTTATTTCTATATAGTAGAGGTGCCTAAGTAAGTGTATGTGCTATATTTATAAGCACCGGTGCCTATAAGTGTATGTGCTATCTGAATAAGCACTGGTGCTTAAGAAATGGTTGATTCATTTCACAAGCAACTCTCTAAACATCTTTTATTTTATTTGACCTAATCATATTTGACTTTGTACCTTACATGTTTTCCCAATTCTGGCTTATATTTGCGCTATTGCTCCTACAGGAATGCACTGATGGGACAAGCTTTCTTCCTCAATGAAGGCTGCTCTTCCTGTCTTCCATTCAGTGGCAACCAGTACATAAGCATTGCGCTTGTTTCTATAGTAGAGGTGCCCAAATAAGTGTATGTGATATACAAATAAGCATCACTAGTTAAGAAATGACCGATTCACTTCACAATCACCTGTCTAAACATTTTGCATTGTACTTGGCTTAATCGTACTTGACTTTGTACCTTATATGTTTTCCCCCACAATTTCAGTTAGACGTTTCTAGCTAGCTAGGTAGAAGCAACATGTGCTCATGAATATGTTTGGCAAGATATTATTATTTCCATATGGTTGCGAGAGTAAATAAATAGTTGAGTGAATTCGACCTGCTAGAGGGGCGAGTTGGGTCACCGGCCGAACCGTAGTGTGAACAGTTTACCTCTAAGGGGACTAAATTTGTTCTTATTAGCGCCAACCTTTCTAGCCTCTCCATCTATATGGTGGGGCTTTATATCCTGCAGGAGGGCGTGCATAGTTCGTTTGATAAAGATCTGGCTAGATTCTTCTAGCACGCGGCGGATGAATGTCTGAAATACCATACGGTCAAGTGGGCAGAGTATGCCTAAGGATCGTGGTGGGTTAGGCACCATTGCCTCTCGTCGCATGACGTAGCCCCCATGCTGCGTTGGGCCTGGCGGATCATGCGAGGGAAGGGGGCCTATGGAAAGCATGCATGGTATTAATTTTTAATACACAAAAAAATTACAATACATAAGGTGTTTTTTTAGGGAAAGACTTCATGGCGCATTTTATTGATGCTTCACAATAGTTACATCGTTTATTACATCCAAAATAATAAAGCTAGCTAAATTATGTGCCACACAATTTGCTTCCCGGTTGCAATGTTGTATGAAAATTGCACTAATTCTATGAGCTATTTGAAAGCAGTCTGCAATACATAAGGTGTGTTAGTATTTAAAGTTGTGCGAAAAAATGGTTCAATTTAAGGAGAACCATTTTTAAGGAGAATTTCCGGGATGGAAAGTCAAGAATTCTCGTCCAATTTAACGAGAACCATTTTCTTCAATAATCTTACCGTGCGATAGAAACCAAGAGACAAGAGGACGTTCTGTAAAAAAAAAGAGACAAGAGGACGTAAAAAAAAAACAAGAGACAAAGAGGATCAATAGAAACGATCGTACCGCGTGCGTCGTTGGCGCGTGCTTGGACTGGACTCTCCTACGTACAGTATAATCGAGTCAATCAAGGATTTTCCATCAAGGAACTAGGGCAAGACATACGGGCGATGGAGGCCCTGGCGCCGCCGAGTCACGGCCGGCGTCGCCCATGGCAGGACCTCCCGTCGGAGCTATTGGGCCTCGTGCTCCAGCGCGTGCCGTCCCACGCCGACCGCGTGCGCCTGCGCGCCGTCTGCCGCCCGTGGCGCGCCGGCGCGCGCCTGCAGGCTCCTCTGCCAGTGCTGCTCCCTTGGGTCGCTCTCCGAGACGGTTCCTTCCTCAGCGTCCCCGATGGAGAGGTCCATCGCCGCGTCCTCCTCCCGGACGACGACGTCGCTCACCGTCTCTCCACCGGCAGCACCCTCTTCCTCGTGCACAGTGACGACGGGTGCTCGCTGATGGACCCTGTCTCGCGGGAGACGACGGCCCCTCGACCCATCGACCTCAACTGCCTCTGCACTCGGCCGGGCGTCCTGCTTGACACGGACAACATCCTTAAGGTGGTGGTGATGTCGGACCACGCCGTCGCCGTCCGGACAGGGAAACAAATGTACTTTCAGAACGTCACGGTGTCTATTCGCCGGCCGCAGTCGACGACCGTGGAATGGCGGTGGATCCCCCGTCTAGACCCCAAAGCCTGTTGTGCTCTCGACATGGCGCTCTTCCAAGACAAGCTCTATGTCCTCACTGCAACATATGTGGGCGACCGCCCTTCATGTCTCTATGCCATGGACATCGTCGGCGGAGACAAGCATGTCAACGTACAATGCGTAATCAGCATGTCCAACGAGAGCATGGACCAATTTTTTCCTGGCACCATTCGCTACTACCTGGTCGCGTCGGGTGATCGGTTGTTGATGGTGAAACAAAAGAGGGAAGTGCTTATCCGGCCCAAGTCGCTCGTCTTCCCGGATCGCTTCGAGGTCCTCGAGGAAGTGGACCTGAGCAGCGGCCATGGACGGTGGAGAGAGATGAATACACTGATGGGGCGTGCTCTCTTCCTCAGCGAAGGCTGCTCCGAGTCGCTTCCCGTTACCGCCGACCAAGACTTTGGACCTCGAGAAGACTGTACCTACTTTCTGAGCGAATTTAAGTTACATAACAGACATGATGCGAAGATGAGCGCCCTTTACTGCGGCATGTACGACATGACAAAAGGGACAGTGTTGCCCTTGCCCATGGAGACAGTAGTGGAATCACATGATGGTCCATTGAGGGCTACTTGGTTCTTCCCAGCTGATACTTGAGTTAAGATAAGATGCATGACTACAAGTTCATTTTGACGCAGGGAGGAGGATATTGTCGGAAGAGAGGGCATGGAAGTAGGCGGGGCTTCTTTCAGGAACTTTCGGTGTGCGTTAGACGTGAGGAGTAAGCTAGTCGTTGTTGTATAGGTGGACTGGGTGTGTCGTTGTAAACAAGCCTATGTGGAGGCCTGGAGGGGCTCTCCACCCCTTTCTCTTTATTTAATAGTATATTATACGCATGCTTATGTGTATTTAAGAAAAAAAGTCAGGTTGATGCGAGTGTAGATTTAATTGTATCAGTGTACTCTCTCTCTGTACCATTCAGTTTGCGTCAAGATTCGTGCTATCCTTATATAGAAATTTCTCTTTTTTGTTTCTTTCAAACAAGAAAATATTTGATCTTAAAACTTTGCAGATCAACTGCACACAAGTGTCACTCATTGTATAAAATGTTTCCTTTTTTGATGAAACATAATTTTTTTTAAAAATTGAATTTTGAATCAAATGTATCTTTTAAAAAAATCATGTTGCGCCAAAAAAAAATCCAAAAAGAATATTGCACATGTTAGTACTTGTGCGATGTTGATCTGAACAGTTTTGAGTTCAAATGTTTTTTTATTTGGAAGAAACAAAAAAGAGAAGTTTTCTTGCATGAACATCAATGCAAGAATGCACGGTGAGGATAGATGATAGACTAGTATGGGGAGTAGAAATAGAACTTTCAATGAAAGGTGCTCAGTGATGTGCCCATCAAGATAAATGGATTTTTGTGTAAGCACCGTGCTTCTTTCTGTACTAGAGGTGCTTAGATAAGCATATGTGCTATACGACACTTAATAAATGGATGGTTTATTTCGCAAGCACCCCTCGAAGCATCTTG
>NC_041385.1:77408176-77415589 GCF_002162155.2 Triticum dicoccoides
ATGTTGGGAGCTATATGTAAGTCCATTGCATTTAGTTTTTATGTAAGTCGATTTTGATTGTGCGGTTGAATTGTGATCGAACGGTCCAATAGATCTTCTGAACTGTGAACATGATGAGATGTACTTGCAGCCTTGTTGAAACATCTGAATTTGAAAGAAACAATCTAAGTAAAAACTAGACAACACATTAGAACAAATTATGGGAAAAATAGAAGAACTAGAGAAAGAAAACTTGCACTCTTCAAAAGTTAATCAAACTAATATCACAACTTGCATTCATCATAACAGAACTTGCATTCTCCATAGCAGAAGTTGCATCCCTATAAACTGTGCTATTACAACCAAAAGTCCAAAACAAATAGTAGAACTTGCATTCTTTATCAAACTATGCACATACAGTCAAAATTGTTAGTAGAACTACTAAAATTTGTTAATGAAACAACAACCAAAATCAAAATATAAATACATAAGTTTTTCTATTGTAGACTAATTTGAGGCTTTCTATTACCCTAAAGAGAAAAATCAAATTACAAAAATTCTTCTATAGTAGAAAGAATTTGAGACTGCCTATTACCCTGAAGAGTATAAATTCAAATTACAGAAGTTCTTCATAGATGATATGTCGACCCCACGCCACGAATATGGTGCATGTTACGCGCCACCAGTCACATAATACACAAGTGATGTCAGATGATATGGGCACACCACTAATATGACTCCCACAAATAATTAAAAATGCCATACCGTTTTTATTTCCACTGCCATGGCAACACAAATCAAAATGCTAATTCTCTTCTATTTTGAGTTGAACACTAGTACTTAGCATTGCTAGCATGCATATAACATGTTCTAAACATGTTCAACACTTAACAACCTTTAAGATGTTTAACATATATAAGATCACATCTCATAGTTTGAACTTGATAGTATATAGAGGAAGAGGCCCGACCCTTCATCTCCAAAGTGGAGCATGGCGATAATCTTGTCTCCAATTTCAATCTTTTAGATATCAAAAAGGTCAACATGTCCATCTAACGATATAATTAAGTAGCTGGACGATATATCGATCTCGCTAAATACTCATCTCACCATTATGAAGATCCTCCATTTATGCAGGCACCATAGTTCTTGGAAGTTTCTGTTGAAAGAACACAACTGGTTTAGTTAGATCCGGCAGATTAATCAATGTTAAGTTGACAAGTGCAATAGTCAATTAAATACAATAAATGACTTATCAAGGAGATTCAAAAGTGCAGACCCTCCGGAAAAGTATTAAGACTCAAGGAGATGCATGAATTCTGTTATTTAGAAATGAAAATCTCTACATAAACACCACCATGCATAAATAATGAAATCAGTGATGCATGACTATTCTAGTCAAACAACGAAGTTACAGTGCTATTCATATAAAATGGCCTACTCATCAAATGGCTTTATCAATTTTAATTTTTAAGTAGGGGTAAGAGGGTGTCAAAAGTAGAAGTAACATATCTTCTTATAAGGAGCCAATTATATAGTAAGCACTATGAAAGGGGAGCATGTCCACTAGTAATATATAGTAAGCACTATGAATAACATGAAACGAATTTACCATGTGTCTCTTGTAAACGTTGTTCTTACTCAGTGTGCGCACAAGTGGCACAGCTGATCCATCATATGGTCTGAGTTTTTAATGGCTAACAATACCCTTCATCAAATTGGTAACGATTACGATCTCCTCCAACTCTTGCCAATAAACTATGGTGTCTCCGGTGAGATACATCATGTCGACCATCCTACAAGATTCTTCGGTCACGAAAGAAATAAGCTGTCCAAACACCATATAACCAAGATTAGCTACATGAAGTAATGTAAAGATTACTCAAAATTATCATTTATGGCTAAGAAAAATTACACGGATAAAGGACTAAAAGATTGGGTAAATGTACCATAAGATCAAGATCTGGTTGGCCAACAATACTCATGTAGATCTTTGTCCTAGTTGAAGCACATATGCTTTGGCCAATCATCTCTAACCAACACACCGAAATTTTTTTTATCCTTTTAATTTGTGATATAAACATTGAAGTTGAAGTCCTCTTTAGTCTTGATGTGGACCTCAACTCTGGTCTCCAGATCCATGCAGACCTGTAGCATATCGAGGACTTCAAGCCTTGCAAAGCAGGGGATATTCTAAGCAAAAGTGAAAGGAAAAAAGCCGGCAATTTTTCATATACTAAAAGTAGAAAAAATAAATATTTAATTAATTCATTCTAAGAACATTACCTTCTTTTGGCTAAAGTTCTCTCGAAGCACAACGGAGAAGTAGTTTCTCTTAGGTACATTGTGTGGTGTCGAACCACCTGGTCGCACCTATGTAGCCTCTTGTCGCCACACCTATGGCACACACGGTGTTGACAAACTATTAGAATATATCATTACGCATGATTTACTCTACGACAATATCAACATCACAATTATATAAAAAGGAAGGTTGAAAAACAAGTTGAGACTTTCCTCTTCTCTTATTATTTCTTTCTATAGTATCTCTTATTTTCTCTCTTCCTTTCTTATTTCAAGCATGTAGCACAATACCTAAAACTAACCAACTATTGAACATAACACTACTAGAAAAAGGGCTATAGATGGGATTGACATTAATGGCGCACCAGACAGGTGGTGCGCCATTAGTATATACTAATGGCGCACCACCTTCTGATGCGCCATTAGAGTTGAAACTACTAATGGCGCACCTTGCCCACGGTGCGCCATTAGTATCAAAAAAAATTTAACTAGTGCGCCTGTCCAAACATACTAATGGCGCATCCACAGGAAGTGCGCCATTACTAGTTGTAACTAGTAATGGCGCACCAGCCAGAAAGTGCGCCACTAATGTTATTTTTTTTATTATTTTTTTATTCCTTTTTTTGCTAAACTACTAATGGCGCACTCACACGAGGTGCGTCATTACTAGTTTAAACTAGTAATGGCGCACCGTGGCAGAGTGCGCCATTAGTATGTTTTTTTTTTTGCAAAACTACTAATGGCGCACCACCAGGGGGTGCGCCATTAGTAACCTGGATTACTAATGGCGCATTTGTTGTTGGTGCGCCATTAGTAAGTGGGCAGCAACAAGATATTTTGGACAGCCTCTCCTCCCACACTCACTTTCTCCCCACTTCATTCTCTCCACCGCCTCCTCCTTGTCTCGGGTGCCTCCTCTTTTTCACCTCATTTCCACCATAGATTCATTCAAATTAAGTGGTTAAGTTACCTTGTTTTGCTAGGTAAGTAAGGGGGGAAGCTATATTTATGTTGTTCTCCCTACAACAATGTGCACATGCACTTTTTATGGCCTAGCTAGATCTATGTATGTTCGTGGTGTTGCATATGTTTGTGGTGTTGCATATGTGTTTGTGTTTGGAGGTGTACCGGTATTTGAAATGCGATAGTTGCCAATATTTTGCCGGAATGTTGATTCATTTCCGTTTGGGCGAGAATTTTGGCATTAAGCATTCTTTTTGGTCCTATTTTTAGGGAAAGTCATGCCAAATTTTTTCTTGGTTCTAAAATATCGTTTTGCTCTACCCCGCAGGCGACCATGGTCCGCACGATGACCGAAGGCATCGTGAATAGGTTTTTGAGGTCCACGAAGGCCGAGATGCTTCAAAAGAACGAGACGGAGATAAGATGTCCGTGTCGAAGATGCAAGCTGAATAGCCTTATTGCGGACCCGGATTCCGGGCAGGTGCGGGACCACCTGCTCTTGCGTGGTTTCATGGATGGCTATCGGTGGCAAGGTGATGAAGATGACTACGAAGTCGTCCATGGGGGCCGGGCAAGAAATAAGGAAGGGCAGCAAGACAACCACCGCGGCTCGGGCGGGCGAGAAGACGAAGAATCCCCAGGAGATGATCACGACGGTGATGCTGTACACAGTCATCATGTAGAAGATGCAGGACATGATGATGATGCCGGCGGAGCAGACGATGCTGGACCATCAATGGGCTGGGTGCAGGACCCTCATATTCAAGAGCTGCTTCTCAAGCAGACGGATAACGCAAGAGCTGCCGCCCGAGAGAAAGCCAAGATGGATCAACTTGAGTTAGACGCGGTTACTCCATTGTATGAAGGATGCAGGCCCGAGGATACCCGCCTGAAAGTAACGCTCATGGCTCTGGAGATGAAGGTAAAACACAAAATGACCGACGCATGCTTCGACGAGAACATGTCATTCTGGCACAAACGTCTTCCCAAGGGGAACAAGTGCCCGACCAGTTTGGAGGAGGCGAAGAAAATCGTGTGTCCTCTGGATTTACCGCACGTGAAATACCATGTGTGCATGAATAATTGCATCGTTTATCGGGACGAGCACGCGGAGTCTACCATATGTCCGGTGTGCGGTGTCACTCGATACAAGAAGAGGAAGAAAGCTCCTCGAAAAGTGGTGTGGTACTTTCCGATCACTCCTCGTCTGCAGCGGTATTTCGTGGACCCTAAGGTAGCAAAGCTCCTGCGTTGGCACGCGGATAGGGAGGAGAAGAAGCGAGAAGATGACGCAAATGATCCGGAGATAGATAAAAAAGACAAGATGCTGAGTCACCCTAAGGATGCGAGCCAGTGGCAAGCGTTGAACTTCGAATACCCAGAATTTGGGAACGATCCAAGGAACATCATGCTGGGCGCGAGCACCGATGGAGTCAATCCGTTTGGCAGCCAGAGAAGCACACATAGCACCTGGCCTGTGTTTGTGTGGATGTACAACCTTCCCCCCTGGTTGTGCATGAAGAGGAAGTACATTCACATGAGTATGCTAATTGAAGGGCCAAAACAATCAGGGAACGACATCAATCTGTATCTGGGGCTGCTGAAAGAGGAGCTTGACACGCTGTGGAAAATGCCAGCCAATACGTGGGACGCCGTAGAGAAAGAATATTTCCCTATGAGAGCCGCACTGCTCACGACGGTGCACGACTATCTCGGTTATGGATATCTTGCGGGGCAGGTAGTCCACGGATTTTCTGGATGCGTAAGGTGCATGGATGACACAATGTATCGCCAGCTAGATAGAGATCCCGGGTCTTCGAAAACCGTGTTCATGGGACATCGAAGGTGGCTTCGTGACGATGACCCGTGGAGGAAACGCAAGGATCTGTTCGATGGTGAAACCGAACCCCGAAAACGCCCGTGTACGAGGAGCGGCGAGGAAATAGACAAGCTGTTGAAAAATTGGAAAGACTGCCCACTGCCGGGAAAGAAGCAAAAGGCGCCAGAGCCGGGAAAGAAGCGAAAGGCGCCAGAGCCGCTGCTGAAGGTATGGAAAACGAGGTCTGTTTTCTGGGACTTGCCGTACTGGAAGATCCACCGTGTGCCTCACAGCCTTGATGTCATGCATATCACGAAGAACGTGTGCGAGAGTCTGCTTGGTACCCTGCTCAACATGCCAAAGAGGACCAAAGATGGGCCGAAAGCAAGGGCAGACTTGAAATCAACGGGCATCAGGCAGGAGCTTCACGCTATATATGATGATGATGATGATGATGATGATGATGATGATGATGATGAGGCGAAGCAGGACACAGAAAGTCGTCGCAAAGGCAAAAAGGCCAAGAATACCGGAAATGACTACCCTCCCGCGTGCTTCACTCTAAGTCAGGAGGAGATCGAGCAGTTTTTCACCTGCCTCCTAGGAGTAAAACTTCCTTACGGTTACGCGGGGAAGATAAGCAGATACCTAGACCCAGCGAAGCAGAAGTTCAGCGGGATGAAGTCTCACGACTGTCACGTGCTGATGACGCAGATACTTCCAGTTGCAATCCGTGGGATCATGAACGCACACGTTCGTGAAATGCTATTTGGCCTATGCAACTTCTTCGACGTCATCTCTCGGAAGTCGATTGGCGTGAGGCAACTCAGAAGGCTACAGGAAGAGATCATGGTGATACTATGCGAGCTTGAGATGTACTTCCCGCCCGCATTCTTCGACGTTATGGTGCATCTGCTGGTCCATATAGTGGAGGATATCATCCAACTCGGGCCGACGTTCCTGCACAGCATGATGCCGTTCGAAAGGATGAACGGTGTCATCAAAGGATACGTTCGCAACATGTCACGTCCAGAAGGAAGCATAGCCAGGGGCTTTCTGACCGAAGAGTGCATCTCCTACTGCACGAATTATCTAGGCATCGAGAACCCCGTTGGTCTGCCCGTCAATAGGCACCTCGGCAGGCTCGCTGGATGGGGTCACCGTGAGGGTCGCCGCGAAATGCATGTCGACTTCGAGGATCGACTCGCCGACTTTGAAAGAGCAAACCTAGTCGCGCTACAACACATAGACGTGGTCGATCCTTGGGTGGTAGAGCACAAAACCTTTATTAAGAAGACGTACAATGACCGAGGCCAACAGAGGACAGACGGAGATATACTCAAAGAGCACAACTCATGTTTCACGCGTTGGTTCAAGCAGAAGCTTCTGTCGTACCCTTTACATGAGGATTCTTCCGCGGAAGAACAACTCATATTCGCCTTGTCACAGGGTGCCGAGCACAACCTGATGACCTATGAGGCGTACGATATCAACGGCTACACATTCTACACCGAGGCCAAGGACATGAAGAGCGATGGTTATCGGAACTTCGGGGTAATGATGGAATCCTACACCGGTAACGACAAGGAAAGATACTACGGAAGGATCGAGGAGATCTGGGAGCTGAACTACGCTGGAGAGAAGGTCCCGATGTTCCGTGTCAGATGGGCCAAGAACGTCATAAAAGAAGACCGGTATTTCACCACCATGGTTATACCCGAAGCCAAATCCAAGACCGCGGGCGCAAACGTCACCGCGAAAAATGAGCCATGGGTACTGGCTTCCCAAGTGGACCAATGCTTCTTCATTACCGAACCGCCAAAGCCCAGTCGTGTTGTCGTGAGGAGAGGCAAAAGGAAGATCATCGGAATGGATGGAGTAGCCAATGAGCAAGACTTCGACAAGTACGGCAACCCGAGGATCGAACATGACGACGATGATGAAGTAGCAGCATACACCACAAGAAGAAGCAGGACCACCCTACCTAAAGGACGTCTGTTCCATAGAAGAACTCCATTTGCGAAAAAGAAGGGCAAGAAGATTGTGAACAGATAGCTAGCTAAGATCGATTGTATTTAAATCGTAGACTTCATTTCTCGATTGTATTTCATGGGCACTTTTTGAACTATCATGAATATTTTTTAATTTCATGGACACTCGATCTCGATCCCCCTCCATCTCGATCGCTATCCCACCTCGCCAGATCCGGTCCACCGGCCGCCGCCGCCGACCGCCCGCACCCTCTCGATTCCCCTACTCAACCGCCGCCGCCGACCCCCCGCACCCCTCCCCTACTCAACCGCCGCCGCCGACCCCCCGCACCCTCCCCCGCTCCACCGGCATTACTG
>NC_041385.1:77415905-77416435 GCF_002162155.2 Triticum dicoccoides
GTTTGATGATATTTTGAAAAAAATTATTACTGTCTTATAAAAAAATATTACGGTTATGATTTAAACAAGTTTGAACATATTTAAACACAAATAAGTATCAAACAACATTTTAAATGCATAAAAAAAATTGTGGAGCCTGGGAATCGAACCCAGGACCTCCTGGTGTGAGAACTAGCTGCTGACCAGTCGAGCTAGTAGAGAAGACTTGACGTGTATCAGGTCAGGTGGTAGATAACTGTTGGCTCGAGCAGAAAAAAAAATACTAATGGCGCACCAGGGTGAGGTGCGCCATTAGCATGTATGTACTTATGGCGCACCGAGGGGTGGTGCGCCATTAGTATTGTGCGCCCCTACTTCCCCGCGATCCCCTCTCTCTCCCTCGCCCTCGCCCGCGATCCCCTTCCCCGATCTCCTCTCCCGACGCCACCGTCGCCCCGCCCCGACACCACCGTCGCCGCGCCGCCCTCGACGCCACCGTCGCCCCGCCGCCCCAGCGCCGCCCCGACACCACCGTCGCCCCGACGCCACCG
>NC_041385.1:77416697-77429438 GCF_002162155.2 Triticum dicoccoides
CACCGTCCGTCGCCCCGCCGCCCCGAACCAGGGAGCGGAAGCGCGGCCTCCGCCGTCGTAGCAGAAGCAGCGATCCCCATCGCCAGCAGCCCAAGAAAGGTTCCCCTCCCCTCCCTCCCTCCTCCCACCCCTGTCGCGATGTTCATCACCTGGGGCCCATCTGTTCACGCTAAGTTTCCCATGCTACAGAGGTGGAAGAACTAATTTACCGAAAAATGTACTCTGCCAACAAACTAGCTAGTACAGACTAGTAGTCTAATTTGCGGGAGTAATTATTATCGCCTCACTAGAGTTTGCTAGGTGAGTAATATCTTGCCAAAGCTGAAGTTATATCTTGCCAAAGCTGTAGTAGTTTATGTTCATTACCTAAAAGAAAATTGAATGCCAGGAAGTTGCTATAGAGTATAGAAGTTTTACAGTTTGGCATATGCTGGGCAGGTAAATTCGATGTGTGTATGTTGCCAGAAAGATGTAAGCATGCTGGGTTCAGTCTAGACGTGGTTTGCATGGCTGAGAATCAGATCAAATCAAAGTTGCGTCAGTTCGACCAAAATGAATCCTCATAAGCTATGGTTTGGGTTTTGGTCTAGAGTAGAAGTTATCTCGACATTTACAAGTCCAAAATTAATGTTGTAGAAATTGTGTTGCCCTGGGACTGAGGTTGCTCCTGCTGCTGTCCAGTTATTTGTAGTGGTTAATCTGAGTCATACTCAGTTTTTAGAGAATTTCTTTTTGTTTTAGAGAAAAGCGTCATACTCAGTCATCGCAGGAACACATACAGCACGAGGCTGCATTCTCAGCTGTGCGATCTCTGGTGAACTTTCCAGCGTGTTTTATACGACTGGGATTAACACAGATTAAATTGTAATGGTGTGACACGGATCTGAAAAATCCTAATGCCAAACTGTATTCTAGTCTAGTCTAGATTAAAAAAACAGTATGGTACAAAGCCAGAACAAAGTTTGCAGAATGGATGACCAGTCTTCCAAATACTTAATGCTCCAAGAACAATAATTTCTCCAGCACTTAAACACAGTTGCAGAAGACCAACAAGTGTTTTTTTTTTTGAGAAATAGACCAACAAGTGTTGCTAACCAAAGCTTGAGCAATAAGTTTTTTGTCACCAGTTGATGGCCTGCCCCGCTGGATTGCTAGCCCATTTGTAGCGCACCAAAAATAAACTTAATTTCTTGTCTCTTGGGATCTATTTATTTATCAGAAACAGAGTACTCTGCATTTCTGAGACAATGATTACTTTCTATCACCACTAGAAGCAAACCATAATATTACTCCGTCCGTATCAAAATATAAGACTTATGGTACAGAGGTACTCCATCTTTGATAAAGGAGTAGTACATTATATCAACCGCTATGTTCGTGTTACCAAAGTTTATACAGCAAAAACAGAATATAACTTCAGCTTTGGCAATTTGCGGGAGTGAAAATAAGAACCTCTTCTCCCTGGTTAGCAGTAAATACTGCATGGGCAATGCCTGCTTGTTTTCTCTTCTGAAATTTATGAATGTCAGTGGATCAACATCTATGTGCCATAAATTGCATTTTCCCTTTTTGCTTGTTGAGGAAACATGTTTTCCATTTACTTGTTTGGCTCATGCTGTTCTTGCTAGGATAACAAAATGGTACCATGTAGGCTCCTGATTGCTGGTATCTGAAAACTGAATTTGTAGCAGTCAGAACTCAGTTTCCAATGTGTTGAAACAGAGCACATTTGTGTTGAAGCAGAGCACATTTGTTAGCAGAGCTCCTGTGGGTGTGGGATCCATGTGACATGTGACATTGCATCCATGTCCACCTGGGATAATGATTTTGCAGGTACCCCGAGAGGCCCTTGAATTTGCCGGAATGTCGATTAACTTCCGTTCCGGCAAATTCGGGTACTCCATATGTCCTATTTTCAGCAAAGGTCATGCTGAAATTTTCCGTGAATTTTAGCATGACTTTGCTAAAAATAGGACATATGGGTTACTTGTGACTAATGCATGGGCCGGGGTATCGTAGTAGTTAATTAAGTAGGATCAAGTGCCCCGGCGTACTTGTGACTAATGCATGGCTTTTAGGGTGCCTCGGTGTCGATAAAAACCGAAATGATGAAAGCTTAGGCTTTTAGGGTGCCTCGGCGTCGAAAAACCCTCAATGATAAAAGCTTAGATTTTAGGATGCCTCGGTGTCGACAAACCCTAAATGATGAGACCATGATCTTGTTCCTTGACAATAACCAACTTTTTGACCAAACTTTGTTTCTATTTAGAGAGAAACATGGCCCACAACGATGAGGCCGGGGGTTCGGGCGGCAAGGCATTCTGGGAGCTGTCCCAGGAGATGGAGGAACAACCTCACTTGTATGAGGCCGCCGCCTTCCCCACCGATCCTGAGACCACTGATGGTGCCGCCGAGGATGACCACACTGATGCCACCACTGATGGTGCCGCCGAGGATGCCACCACTGATGATGCCGGCGCCCGCACAGATGGCAGCCAACCGAAGAGGCAACGGAAGGACCGGCGCCCGATCGTGCTCCTCACCCTCAAGGAGGAAGTTACTGAAGTGGACTCCAACGGGAATCCAACGGCGCCCGAACGAATAGTCAAGGGGTACTCGCTTCAGCTCGGGTGCATTGTCTGGAGCACCGTCTCGATCAACACCGAGAACCTGAGGCATCCTGACCGAGGGAATTTGCGCCACCTCCTCTTCACGAAGCTGCACGAACGATACAAGTTCCCCGCTGAATTTGCAAACACAAGCCTCAAAGGGAATAAAGTGAACAATGCTGCCCTCACGAAGATGAGCAAGGCCCTGTCTACTTGGAAAAGCAATGTGAAGAAAATGATCGAGAAAGGTGAGAGTTATCAGAAGATCAAGGAGAAAAATCCTTCGATCACCGAAGATGACTACAACGACTTCAAGATCAATTGCTCGAGCACCGCAAACTCCCAATCAAGTGAGTGGGGGAAACAAATGCGGGAGCTGAACATAGGGGAACACACACTCGGTCCCGGCGGTTACAGAGTGGCGGAGCCTATATGGGACAAGGAGGAGGCGGACCGTGCCGAGAAAGGCCTACCGCCCCTCTTCGATAAATACGGTGACAAGCAGACCAGGAACTTTGTCAGGGCCCGGTACAAGAAGGACCTGAAAACAAAGGAGCTTACCACGGATCCGAAGACCAGGCAGCTTGAGCTTGTTCTGGTAAGGAATACATCCCCGCGTAATTAGCTCCATATGGTTGCATTCTAATTAATGAAGCCAAATTTGTAAATGGTTCACATTCCTTCCGCAGGCGACTGAAAGCAGTAGCGCAGGGTCGACTAAGAGCAACCCTTGGGACACCACTCTAAATAGGGCGTTGAATGTAATGAAGAAGAAGGATAAGCTCAGTAAGCCGACGTCAGCTGGTCGTGTGGCCGGCAAAGGCTTGTCGACAAAATGGGGGTCATACTATACCGCTGGTGCGCGGAAGGAGAAAAAGACCAGCTCGGAAAGCCAGGCGCGAGAGGTTCAAGAACTCAAGGCACAGGTGGCGCGGATTCCGGAGATTGTCCAAGAGCAAGTGGAACAACGACTCGGAGCGACGATCACCGCCATTGTGCCTACCTTGATCTCGGGGTTGAGTGCGTGGATTGCGGGCGGCCAACAGGGGCCGCCCCCGATTCCTAGCTTCACGGTCAGCAACTCGCATAATGCGATGGCGGGGCCATTGGTGCCTCCGGCGGAGGCGGCATTGGTGTCTCCGACGCCGGCACGGGAGCTTAATGCACCCGGGTGTACGCCGGCCGGCACCTCTGCAGCAAGCGGCCCCTCCGTCAACTGCACGCCCGCCGTTGGCGGTGCGTCGACATTAGCCGAGCTCGACGCTATCATCACGGTAACTAATTAAGCCTCTCTCGGCCGAGGACTTCATCTCCTTGCCTTTGACTGGGCATCCCTGATGCCCTACATGTTTTCGCAGGGCGCCGCCGATGTTCCGTGCACTCTCCTCCACTTCGTGAACAATGAGTTGGTCGATGTCGCCAAGGGCAAAATCGTTCAACCGGGCAACCCCTTGTTCCACGGTACCCAGATGCCACCCAACTTGTTTAGGGTTCAACTGGTTCGGGTGCTGCCAGGCTGCGACGACTTGTTACCTCCGATTCGACCCGTCGGGGCCGACGATGATGACGTGATGACCCTCAGCGCCTGCCTGAGCTGGCCCCTGCTTTGGCCGAAGAGCCAGATTCGTTTGGGGGCGGGGGACACCACCCCAAAGACAACACCGCCAGTCGTGCCGGCGCCAAGTCGGCCCCATGGCAAGACCGCCGCAACGGTGTCGGACATCCCTATGCCACTAGATCCAAACATGCATATGGCACAGTATCAGAACGACGACGACGACGATGATACATTTGGCAACGTCGATCAGTACTTTGCCGATCATGGGTACGATGGCGACTTCATGGGTCCTCCTTCTCAAGAACCAAACCCAACAAAAGACGTGTGCGATCTAGCTGGTACCGCGGAGAAGCCAAGTTGCAGCAGGCGCCGTCTGGCGTTCAGCTCTCAGGAGACGCCTCCAGCTGCCAACTTCACCGAGCCTCAGATAGGCGAGGTGCGAAATATTATCAGCCCCAACACACTCAAGAAGGCGGTCTGTGAGCAGAACTCGGTCCCATTACAGGAGAAGAAGAAGGCACGCAAAAGAAAGACTAAGAAGGGTGCGAGCCAGCCGGCACCGAGTACGATCCGTGCTCAGGACGGGCCACCTTCACCGCAGGATATCTCGAGGAGGGTGCATGTGGCAGGTAGGGCGATGCTACCGACAAATATGCTCAATGCTGCAACCGGTGCTATGCGGAGTCTGCATGACAGTGTTCTTTCTTTGGAGAAGCGGCGTCTCAGAGAGAAGGATGTGGCATACCCGGTTTTCGTGGCCAAGGTGCCAGATGGCAAGGGCTTTGTGGATAACTCCATCGGGCGTACGATCGTCCTGCGTTTTGATGACATCCACGCTATGTTGAACCTTCATCCGCTGCACTACACCTTCGTTCGGCTATTTTCGCTGAGTATGGAGATGCGGATCATTCGCGACAAGACCCCGGACATCGTGATAGTCGACCCCTTCTACATGCGTGCCAAGATCTTGGGCAGCTCTGGGGACCGGCAAGTCGCGAGTTCTTACCTCAAAAGCGTCATTCTGGCAAACCAAGATAAGGATAACTTCCTCGTGCCTTACTTTCCCGAGTAAGTCCTCCCCTCAACCGGCCCGTAACATATGAATTCTTACATTTCGATCGTTTTTCTTTTAACATTCCGTGTTTTCTGCAGTGACACACATTGCACGCTCATCCTCCTAAGCCCCAAATATTCCATGGCCACGTATTTCGACCCGGACCGTCAGTCGAACGTAGACTACACAAATGTCAAGAAGGTTCTTGATGATGTTCTCCCCGGCTACGCCAAATCTGGAGGCACCTTCACCAAGCCTATTCGTAAGTACGGCAAGTATGTGTTCTCCCACAATACGACGTTCTGCTGCGTCAAGCAGCCGCCTGGCGGTCAGAAGGGTGCCTACTACGCCATCCATCACATGCGGACGATCGTACGGGACCATCATCAACTTCTGCTACCGAGTAAACTCAAAGATTGGGCAAAGAGCGTGTCGGCAATCCAGGACGCGTACCTCCGACAAGAATTCTTTCGCATCCAGTCGGAGTTTGCGGAAATCATCCATCAAGATGTCCTTCGTACCTCGGGGCAGTTCTACCTCAACAATCAACCGTCCAACAGTGACATCGATACAATGCTACAAATGCAGGCTGACAACGACCGTTATTTCATGACTCCCACGATAGACGGCGGCTTCATCCACGCTCCGGTCCCTTGAGTCGAGTCGAAAGCAGTGATGCTGTGTCTAGTTCTGAAACATCGATTGGCTCATGTTGTAATTAAACTTTAATGAACTTGTAGTATGTCTCTTTGGTTTCGAGAGTCGTTCAACTTAGATGTAATCGATGCTATTAATGTCTTGCTTTTCTCTTCCGATCGTTCTGTTGCATACTTATATATTGCTTATGTATTGTCTGTGAATTGGTACTAACGTTTCGTTTGGCTAATGCATAGCGATGCCGATGTATGTCGTGTACAAGGGTAAGGTTCCCGGAGTCTACGATGACTGGGAGGAGTGTCGGAGACAGGTTCACCGATTCAGCGGTAACAGTTACAAAGGGTACACCACTAGGGCCGAGGCCGAATCTAGATATGCCCGCTATCTAGCGGGAGAGGGGAGGGAGCGTTGGAGGAACCGGATGAAGACGAGTTTCATCGTGATGATGCTCATCGTGATGACCGCAGCTCTCTTCTATGTGATGGTAGTTTAGATGATCGATATCGACTTGTAGTGTGAAGTCAAACTCGCTACTCGCGGTCTCGAGACTTGTAATATAATGTTCTATCTTTGTTCGGTCTTTTCAATTCGGAGACTAATATGATGAATTGTATTCGAAGACTAATATGATGAATTGTATTCAAAGACTAATCTTCTATTGTATTCGATGAATCTGTTGTTGATGTGTGCTATCTATATTTTGTCAAATTATACATTTTGTAACCTGTGCAAAAAATAAAAAATAAAAAATAAAAAAACATAATATTCATACTAATGGCGCATCACATGACAGTGCGCCATTAGTATAACAAAGCATACTAATGGCGCATCACTGAACAGTGCGCCATTAGTATGCCGCGGTTACTAATGGCGCATCCAGTGGTAGTGCGCCATTAGTATGCCAAAGCACCTGGGTACACATGGCCCCTGGGAGGCATACTAATGGCGCACCCTGGCCTATACTAATGGCGCACCAGTGGTGCGCCATTAGTAAAAATTACTAATGGCGTGCTAGTAATGACGCACCACAGATGCGCCATTAATGGCCAAATTAGATGCGCCATTAGTAGGGGTTTTTCTAGTAGTGTAAAGCTAACTAAATTCTCTCCTTTTGCTATAAGTTATTTTCTAATACTAATTGAGGGACATTGAAACCTAAATTCTCTGTCTGTCTCTCTCTCTCACTCTATCTCAACCTACATTTTCCAGCAAAAACTACACTAAATTGAATATACAATTAGATTAGGGGCTCACCAGCGGCATGGAGTACAATCGAGGTAGGGCCGGTGAGGGCGAGACCCACGAGAACTCGAGGGCGTGTGTGGCGTGATGATGATGGGCTCGAGGGCGTCACCACGACACGGGCTCGACGGCAAAGAGATAAATAGCGCTGACAAGCGAGGGCAATGATGGGGCACGATGGGATGGATGGATTGTGCGAGTTTTCATTGTTTTGTGATGAGGAGGTGGTTAGGAGGCACAAAAAACGACCAGATAGGATGCGGTGCAGAAACAAACCAGAGGTGAAGGGGAAGGGAGGGGAGACGATAAGTTGAAATTCTAGCGGCATGCATATGTAACGGCGCAGAATCAGTCATTGGGACTTTGCATGGAGATACATGACAACTGTGCATGTAAAAATCAACTAGGAGTATTACGCAATACAAAGAGTGGAGACATGTATCCAACCCATGCATGTCAGGTTTGTGTCGGCTTTGTCAACGTTTTGGTATGAGAGAGAGTGCGAAAGTGTTCTTGGCCTTGGTCAACCACAGAAGTGTTCTGATGTGCTCTCGGAGCTTCTTTCCATCCACCCCCATGCATGTTTCCTGCAAGAAACCAAACTCGGCGCCTTTGATACTCTCAAACAAAAAGCATTTCTCCCTCACCATCTAAACCTGCTGCATACATTGCCTGCCAATGGATCGGTGGGTGGTATGATCTCCGCCTTCTCCTCCTCAACTTCACTATTATCTCTACGAACTCCGGTGCCTACTCTCAAACGACCATAGTCTCATGCCTCGCCTCCCCCCAGCAGCTTGCTATCACCAACGTCTACACCCCCACTGATCATGCCATAAAGCATCTCTTCCTCCAGGAGTTGGCTAGCTTCGCGCCCTCGCTAGCCACCCCTTGGCTTATTTTAGGTGATTTCAACCTCCTCCGCCATGCTTCCGACAAAAACAATCTGCACTTTCGTCAATCTGAAGCTGATATGTTTAACGACTTCATTCACTCACTTGCTCTCATAGAGCTCCCTTTATTGGATCGCCGCTTCACGTGGTCTAGTAAGAGGGACCAACCCACGCTCGAGAAAATTGATCGAGTCTTCGTCAACATTGACTGGGATCTCCTCTTCCCTAACACTACAATTGCCTCTCTAACTCGTTTCATCTCCGATCATGTCCCTCTTGTCATCACAATTGATACCAATATCCCGCATCCCGTGCTTTTCCGTTTTGAAGCCAGATGGGCCCTTAGGCCGGGGTGCCGATCGGTTATCGCTCAGGCATGGGCCGGGGCCCAACTTCGCTCCAACCATGCGCTCTCTCTGGTCGCTGCCCTAAAACGCTCGCGCACTGATCTAAAAAAATGGAGACGCCTCGCGGTTCCCCTCCTTACTCGTGAACATAACTGTAAAACCGTCATTTCCGTCCTAGACCTAATCAAAGAACCGCTTCCTCTCCTCGCTCAAACTTGCTCTTCGACGGGTTATCATCCGGGTCCTTCAACGCTTTCTTAGAGAGAAAGCGCTTTACTGGATGCAGCGAGGAAAAATCCGTTCGGCTTTGGAAGGCGATGAAAACTCTTGCTACTTCCATTCCTCTGCCTCCGCTCGCCTCCGTAATAACAAAATCATTGTCCTTGTCTCGAATGGATCAGAGTTCTTCTCCCATGACGCCAAATCCAACATTTTATCTGACTTCTATGCATCTCTTCTAGGCACCGCCTTTCAACCAACTTGGTCCTTCTCCCTTCATGACATCTACCCCTCTCCCATTCCCGAGCTTCACTGCTTGGACGCACCCTTTACGGATGATGAAATCACTCACGCCTTCCTCTCCATGAACCAGCATGCTAGCCCGGGCCCGGATGGGTTTGATCCGGACTTTTATTGAAAGTTTTGGCACATTACAAAGGGAAAGATTAAAGACTTCTTCTCGGACTTCCACTCGCTTAACTATGACATCTCCTGCATGAACCGGGCCTTGATCATTCTGCTCCCTAAGAGCATTGAGGCACGCTCCCCTGCAGACTTTCGACCCATATCCCTGCAGAACTGCCCGATTAAAGGCATCGCTAAGCTTTTGACCAACCGTCTAAAACCCCTAATTCCTCTCTTGGTCCACGTTGATCAAACAGGATTCATCTCTGGGCGCAATATCTCCAAAAAATTCCTCTACACTGCTGATATTCTGCACTGTTGTGCCAAACGCAAAGCTCCCACCCCTTGTGATCAAGCTCGATTTTCGAAAGGCCTTCGACTCTGTCTGCTGGTCGTCGCTTCTGCACACTCTAAAGAATAGGGGCTTCCCCGATCATTGGTGTGAATGGATCGAAGCACTCCCTGCCACTGGCTCCACTGCCATTATGCTCAACGGAGTTCCTGGTAGATGGATCCAATGCAAAAATGGTCTTCGCCAAGGTGACCCACTTTCCCCTACCTCTTTATCATCATTGCCGATATCCTGCAGCAAATGATTGTTAAAGCTAACAATGATGGCCTTTTATTTCACCCCCCCCTTGTCCACATCTGCCTTGCCCCGTCTTGCAATACGCCGACGACACCCTCATTCTAGTTAAAGCCACTCCCAATGCCGCTAAACATCTAAAAGCAATCCTGGACGCTGCGGCAACGAGACTCCAGATTAATTTTACCAAGACAACCTTCATTCTCCTAAACGTTGACCCCGTTGAGGCCGCTAACTTAGCTAGTGACCTAGCCATCGGCATTGCCTCCTTTCCGCGGACCTACCTCGTTCTACCTCTCTCCCCGCATAAGTTATCCCCGTCTGCTTTCCAACCTGTTATCGACCGTTGTGATACCTATCTCTCCAGCTGGTGTGCTTTGCTTCTTTCGCGTGGAGGAAAACTTGTCCTCATCTCTGCCGTCTTAGATAGTTTGCCCACGTACTTTATGCTCTGTTTTTCTCTCCCCGTCCAGGTTATCGAGGCAATTGACAAACGTAGATGCACCTTTTTCTGGTCTAACGATGAGACTTGCTCTAAAGCAAAATGCTTGGTTGCTTGGGACAAGGTATGTACTCCCCGAGTTGCAGGTGGTCTAGGTGTAAAGAACTTACGTGCACAAAATTTTTGTCTACTGCTGAAATTTGCTTAAAATTACCTTGGAAGGACTGGATCCTCCACCACTCTCCACTCCACATAGGCCTTGGCAAGAATAGCTCCTTTCTTTGCCAATACCATCTTTAAACACTTACAAAGTTTCAGAGAGATTTCTCATTGCACTATTGGCGATGGCCGCTCCACCTTTTTTGGTTAGATCGTTGGCTAAAGCCAGAACCTCTAGCTCTAGTTTTCCCAGCTCTTTTCTCACATCATACTCACCAAAATGCACCAGTAGCCACAATTTTACAGGATGGGATCGAACTTGCCCTTCGTAATTTCTTAACCTCTACTGCGGTCGCAGAGCTTGCCTCTCTGAACTCTTTGTTGCAGGATGTTCTCCCCTCTCAGGTACCGGACTCTAGGCGGTTGCTTAATGGTGATGCCTTCTCTACCCGAGGAGCTTACACTGCGCTCTCTAGCCAGCTTGCTGATCCGATGCTCTCAGCTATTTCGGACTCAAGAGTCCCAAAAAAGGTTATGATCTTCAGCTGGTTGTTGTACCTTGCTCGTTTGAACACTAGGCAGAACCTGCGCAAGAAAACTATCTTGGACTCGGATGTCTGCCCTCGGTGCAATAGCTCGGTGGAGGATCACGACCACCTATTCTTCTCCTGCCAGGCTGCTCGCAGGATTTGGCATTTGGTTGGTATTCAGCCGCTTGATACGTCTCCGTCGTATCTATAATTTTTGATTATTCCATGCCAATATTCTACAACTTTCATATACTTTTGGCAACTTTTTATACTATTTTTGGGACTAACATATTGATCCAGTGCCCAGTGCCAGTTCCTGTTTGTTGCATGTTTTATGTTTCGCAGAAACCCAATATCAAATGGAATCCAAACGGGATAAGAACGAACGGAGAATTATTTTGGAATATTTGGGATTTTCAGGAGAAAGAATCAACGCAAAACGGTGCCCGAGGTGGCCACGAGACAGGGGGCACGCCCTCCCCCCTGGGCGTGCCTGGCACTCTCGTGGGCCACCCGTACGGCGGTTGACGCTCTTCTTTTGCCGCAAGAAAGCTAATTTTATGAGAAAAATGGGCGAAAGATTCACCCCAATCGGAGTTACGGATCTCCAGATATAAAAGAAACGGTGAAGGGACAGAATCTGAGAACATAGAAACAGAGAGATAGATCCAATCTCGGAGGGGCTCTTGCCCCTCCCAAGCCACGGGAGACAAGGACCAGAGGGGAAACCCTTCTCCCACCTAGGGAGGAGGTCAAGGAAGAAGAAGAAGAAGGGGGGCTCTCTCCCCCTTGCTTTCGGTGGCGCCGGAGCGCTGCCGGGGGCCATCATCATCACCGCGATCTTCACCAACACCTCCATCATCTTCACCAACATCTCCATCACCTTCCCCCATCTATATCCAGCGGTCCACTCTCCCGCAACCCGTTGTACCCTCTACTTGAACATGGTGCTTTATGCTTCATATTATTATCCAATGATGTGTTGCCATCCTATGATGTCTGAGTAGATTTCCATTGTCCTATCGGTGATTGATGAATTGCTATGATTGGTTTGAGTTGCATGTTTTATTATTGGTGCTATCCTATGGTGCCCTCTGTGTCGCGCAAGCGTGAGGGATTCCCACTGTAGGGTGTTGCAATGCATTCATGATTCGCTTATAGTGGGTTGCGTGAGTGACTGAAACACAAACCCGAATAAGGGGATTGTTGCATATGGGATAAAGGGGACTTGATGCTTTAATGTTATGGTTGGGTTTTACCTTAATGAATCTTTAGTAGTTACGGATGCCTGCTAGAGTTCCAATCATAAGTGCATATGATCCAAGTAGAGAAAGTATGTTAGCTTATGCCTCTCCCTCAAATAGAATTGCAATAGTGATTACCGGTCTAGTAACGTAGTCAATTGCTTAGGGACAATTCCACAACTCCTACCACCACTTTTTCACACTCGCTATATTTACTTTATTGCATCTTTATCTAAACAGCCCCTACTTTTTATTTACGTGCTCTTTATTATCTTGCAAACCTATCCTATCATACCTACAAAGTACTTCTAGTTTCATACTTGTTCTCAGTAAAGCGAACGTCAAGCGTGCGTAGAGTTGTATTGGTGGTCGATAGAACTTGAGGGAATATTTATTCTACCTTTAGCTCCTCGTTGGGTTCGACACTCTTACTTATCGAAAACTGTTGCAATCCCCTACACTTGTGGGTTATCACCGCTCGCCACGCCCATCGCAGGCCTCTTTGCTACCCCTCTACTACCGACACTGCCCACCACCATTTGGCCCTTCATGCTGCTCCTTATCTTGTGGAAAATTTGGGATGCCAGGAATAAGAAGGTGTTCCAAAACCTTGACTTAGATGCAAACCAAACTCCAGTTGCTATTCTAGATGATTTAATTATCTGGCCTCACCGTCTTAAGACTGAGACACTACGAGGACACGCCAGTCTGTGGCGTGATTTCTTCTCTTCTCGCAACTTGTAAAACTCTGAGGTACTACCGTTTCGAAATATATTCAGGTGGGTAGCCTTCCCCC
>NC_041385.1:77429735-77450544 GCF_002162155.2 Triticum dicoccoides
AAAAAAAGAGTGAAGTGGAGAAAAGGATACCCGCATGCGTTCTCACCCATACAAAAGAATTGTAGTTTATTTCATTGTGACATATGGAATAGCTGATAACTTTTCAACCAAATTTCCATTTTTGAAACTTTTTGTTTGGATTTAGAGTTATAATACCTTTAAAACAAGACTGATTTTGGATACATTTTGACTAGGTTGAATTTTATGGTTTCAACCATATTTTAGTTTCGGTCTATTCCACACGCTGCAAAATCAGTTTCTCACTTTTAGTTAACGAGTTTCAAAACACAAATTTCCTAATGCTGATTTTCCCCACTCAAAAAACATGTTTCACTCGTTTCAAGAAACTTATTTCGACCATTTCCACAAAAAATGGTTTCACTCTTTTGAAAACACTGATATCCCTCAATAAAAATATATTTCACTTCCACTCATTTTTTAAAATATTACTCGTTTGAAAATTGATTTCAGTCAACTGAAAGGAATATTTTCTCTCGCTTAAAGAAATAGATTTCATTCACTATAAAAAATTGATCTGGCTAAATTCAAAAGAAAGATAAATCATTTTTAAAAGTGATTTCTTATTCAATAAAAAAATCACTTTGAAAAACTAATTTCATTAAATTTAAAAAGCAGTTTTCATACATTTAAAAAGTCACTCATTAAAAAAATAGAGTTCACGCATTAGTCTTGTTATAAGCAGTTTCACACACTGAAATTGATTGAGTGAAATTAGTGAACTGAAACATTGACATTTTAATGTGCTTAACATGTATCCCAGATTGGTCTTGTTCTAAAGGTCTTGGCGCCAGGAGTTCAAGTATATAAAAATACAAAAATGAAATTATGGTTTGAAATATATGAATACTTTAAATTAACAAAGTTGGAATAAAAAGATGTGATTGTTATGTGAGAGAGGGGAGAGAGTGTGGGTGTGTACTATCTGTGTCATGCATGCATGTGAAGGAGAGGGGACCAACAATAATTTGACTTAATCATCAGGGATGGACGTGGATACATTTTTTTTCGAAAAGGAGGAATACCCCCGGCCTCTGCATCTGGTCGATGCATACGGCCACTTTATTAATTATTAGCACAAAACCTTACAAAGTCGTACAACAGTATGACCAAAGCCACCATCTTCGCAACCTCTGTCGCTACTCCTATCTAACCGATGAAGGGGCGCTGATGGTCTGGGCCTAATACCAAACAGACCTCGCAGCCAAACCTAACATCTAAGACCTGAGGTCCCAACCTGGACGCCTGTCGGGTATGGGCACCCACCAGTCCGGCGTGCTCCTCAACCAGGCCGCCCGCCGGGTATGAGGCCGCCACAACCACCTACCACATATCCATCTTCAGAGCTGTACTGTTGTAACGGCCTTGCCCGGTCTCGCTGCCGCCGACGCCACCACGACGCCAGACAGCGTCGACCTCCTGCGCGTGTCCATCACCACACATCAAACTCCGAATCTGCACTGCGCCACGCCGTCAAGATCCGTCGCCATCAATGGATGGATGAAGCACCGCTCCACCAAAGAAACCGTCCGCTGGTCCCGCGAAGCAAGGCGCAGCACCAAGTAGAAGGCCAAAGCCACCACGCCACCAGCAGCCCCGCCACCAAGAGCTGTTCCCAGCCGCCGCCTTCAAGAAGGAACACGACACCAGGGTGCCGTCGACGCCCAGACCAGGGGAACAAAAGCTTTCGCCATAGCTCGAGGAGGAGGCGGAAGGGAGAGGATCCACCCCAAAGCCTTCAGGAAGGGGATCGGCGCCAAAGGCGTCGACTTTGGGGAGGCTGCCGCGCCAGCCAGGGGTTTCCCCCGGAACCTCACCCGCACGCCAGATCCGCCAGGCCGGCCATAGGGGACGCCGAAGCCGCCGCCAAGGACCGGTGCCAGCACGGATCGGGACAGATCGAAGCAGGGGCAGATCTTCTACATGGAGACGAGAACCCGCGCGGCGGCGGCGGTGCACGCCGTACCGCAGGGCCGCCTGCCTCCAACCGCCGCTCCCAACCTCCGGCCAGCGCCAGCCCGCGCGCGCCACCGCGACGTGCCGACCCCGGCCATCAGCAGCGCCGCCGCACACCGGGATCTCCCGAGGGCGCGGAGCGCGCCGCGGGAGCGGGAGAGCGCACACCCATCCGCGCCTGCACGCATCCACCATCGCGAGGAAGATCCATCACCAGGGACAGCCGCGCGTCCATCCAGCAGTGGATCTCCGCCTCGACCGCCAGGACCCGCGTCCTAGCGCACGCCAACGTGCAACCCGCATTTGTGCCCACCAGATCCAGGCGCCGCCGCGAGAGGAAGCCCCGCCGCCGCCGTCGACCGCACGGGTTTCACCCGGCGGCGTCCTCCGGCGGCGGCGCGACGGGCAGGAGGGAGTAAGAGGAGTGGCGGCGCTAGGGTTAGGCTAGGGACGCCCGAGCCGCCCTGGGCAAGGCGACGCGGGGTCGAGAGGGAGGAAGAGAGATCGAGAGATAGAGGTAGAGGGAGCTGGAGGGATACATGCATATACATTTGGATGTAGAGTGCATGGATCTCATCATATGTGTAGTTTCTCAACATATGTGTACTGGATATGTTGCTGTTATATACCGTCAGTGCTAGAAAGTGGTTTGTGAGGAGAGACGTGGAAGGTGGGGAGAGGGAGGACAAAAAGAGAGCCAAACAAGAACATTATGTTCTTTTTAAGTAACATAAGCGTAGATGCATCTGCATCTGGTGTACTAAAGAGTGCACGAATCTCAACGCAAGTGTTTGATACATAAATTACGGTTACATATCAATATCGCTAGAAAGTGGTTTGCGAGAGGGGACATGGAAGGTGAAAAAAAACGGCTTTACTCATTTGGAAACACTGATATCACTCAATAAAAATGATTTCACTTGCACTCATTTAAAAAAATCACTCGTTTGAAAACCCTGATTTCACTCAATTCAAAAATAGTGTTTTCTTTTGTTTAAAAAAAAGATTTCACCCACTACAAAATATATTGATTTGCCTAAATTCAAAAAATATATTTCACTGATTTTAAAGAACCAATTTTATTCATCTCAAAAAAGTGATTTATCATTCGAATCAAAAAATAATAATTTTACTAAATTCAAAAAACAGATATCACGCATTTAAAACTTCTACACTACTTAAATCTTCTACATGATGTAAGATATCTGTTATCCCCGGGGTGAAAAGTAGATATATATCTGTTCTTTCGATACAGGAAACGATCTTACCGTGTGCGTGGTTCGTGCGTGTTCTGGACTGGACTCTGAATACCTCAGATATAACCGAGTCAATCAAGAAACTATCGATACCCATCTAGGGCAAAAGCGTACGCCCGGGCGATGGAGGCCCTGGCGCCGCCCAGTAACGGCCGCCGTCGTCGCCCATGGCAGGACCTCCCGTCCGAGCTCTTGGGCCTCGTGCTCCAGCGCGTGCCGTCCCACGCCGACCGCGTCCGCCTGCGCGCCGTCTGCCGCCCGTGGCGCGCCAGCGCGCGCCTGCAGCCTGCGCTACCAGCGCTGCTCCCGTGGCTCGCCCTCCGCGACGGCTCCTTCCTCAGCCTCCCCGACGGAGAGGTCCACCGCCGCGTCCTCGTCCCGGACGACGACGTCGCCCACCGTGTCTCCACCGGCAGCACGCTCTTCCTCGTGCACAGCGACGACGAGTGCTCTCTGATGAACCCTCTCTCCCGGGAGACAACGGCCTCTCGGTGCATCAACCTCAACTGCCTCTGCACTCGGCCTGGCGTCCTGGTCGACACCGACAACATCCGCAAGGTGGTGGTGATGTCCGACCACGTCGTGGCAGTCCGGACAGGACCCGGAATGTACATTAAAGACGTCACCATCTCTATTCGTCGGCCCCAGTCGACAGCCGTGGAATGGCGGTGGTCACCCCCTCGAGACACCTATTCCTCCGTCCGCGACATGGCGCTCTTTCAAAACAAGCTCTACGTCCTCACAGCAGCGCATATTAACGTGTACCCTCTACGTCTTTACGCCATGGACATCTTCCGCGACAACCATGTGAGCTTCCAATGCATGATCACCACGCCAGAAGATGACGTGCATGGCTGGAATGTTGGCGACCTTCACCACTACCTGGTTGCGTCCGGCAATCGACTGTTGATGGTGAAACGAAAGAGGGAAGTCGTCATCGTGCTGCCGGGCCCGGAGCTGATGATCATGCCGACTTGGTTCGAGGTCTTCGAGGCAGCCGACCTGGGCAGCGGTCGAGGATGCTGGAGAAAGGTCAGTACCCTGATGGGACGTGCTCTCTTCCTCAGCGAAGGCTGCTCCGAGTCTCTTCCAGCCGGCGGCGCCCAAAACGTCGGACCTCGAGAGGATTGCATCTACTTTCTGAATGAATGCAACCGTTACGATGCAAGGACGAGGAGCCTCTGCTCCGGCGTGTACAACATGAGAGATGGGACTTTCTCGCCCTTGCCGTTTCAGGCAGCGGCTGCACGTGAAGGTCCATTGACATCCACTTGGTTTTTCCCTGCGGATACATGAGACTTACTGTACTTAAGATGCATTGGTATACAAGTTCATGCTGATGCATACCCCTCCTTAACTTCGTTCCTGCTTGTAACTCTTATTTTGATATTGTTTACACTAGATTTTTAGTCCCCATTCACCAAAGTTTTGCCAATTTCAGTTCTTTATAATTTTAGAACAATCTGCCGGCTGGGTTCCGCCCGTCACATGACTTATAAACCCGGTTTTCCTGTGGTCGTTAGGTGTGCATTTGCCCAATTGGTCCCGCCCATCTAGGGACTATTTGGTAGGTTGCATCGTCTTTTAGCTATTTGCATATGTGACTGAGTTAGGCCTGACTAAGTGACACCATGTTGTTAGTATGGTTTGGTAGGCTGCACTACATCATTGAGGAGTTTGATGCCCGATCTTTGGTTGGCAGCAGTTGTGGGTTATGGTTGTCACTGTGCAAAACATGATGTTTGGTTGTGCATGACTTATATTATGGTCACCCTTTCTCACTAATGATGACCTTATCTTACCACACATTACACTACATACGCACTATGGAACAAACATTGTTACAGTCATGTCTAGTAAATGAATGGTTGTTCATCCTGGCTACTAACAAATTGTAGTACAAATTAACAGTCTTATGGCTCAATAGGGGAAAGTTTATCTATGTTAAATGTGGGGAAGTCCATCCTCATCTTTTGTTGTTGTTGTTGCTTCTTCTTGTGTTTTTGCTACTGCTACTTCTTCTTCATGTCCTTGTGTTATCTATGTTTACCCACATTGCCTCAACCCACTCTAATCTTTTGCTCTTTATAAGCTTCATCGTCATGTGCATTCACACCATTGTTGAGGTAATGATCATCATCAATCATCACATGATCCTCCTCCGGCACAAGCTCATCACTGCCCCATTATGGAGAATGGAACATGCAAGAATAAGCCTAACATGGATGGGGAAAGGGTGGAATGGTTTCTGATCCAGGATCTTCAATTTGTTCTTCAAAACTTCAAATGTCCTCTCAACCGTAACTCTTAAGACTAGAGTCTTTGAGATTGAAAATTTCTGTGTAGTCCCAGGATAGCCCTAGAAGAGAACTCGCTCAGATGATACCTAGTTCTCCTAAAGGGTGGAAGAACATCAGGCCGACATACATACTAGGCATATGAGCTGAGATTTGAAACTAACAATTCTATAAGTCTATGGATTAGTAACACGTCATCCTGATAGACAGATGAGAAGGCCTAGTTCTTAATCCCCGTAGAAGAGAAGAGGATGACTCAGATCAGAAGGCCATGAGGTATAAGGAGTAAAAAGAGCCTTACGTTTCATCCCACAATCAATTCCCCTACATATAACTAAAGCATTTCTAGACTCAACTTCGACCAGTTTGGCTTGGTAATCCTACAGGCAGTCAGGCTCTGATACCAAAGCTGTCAGGACCCCGACTCAATGCCACATCGATCTAGCATGTAACACCTCATATCACTTTGCGGCCTCACGCACGGTATTCCCACGGGTGTCGCCTTACCTTTGCCCGGGACCGTTTGCGCCTTTTGGCACACGTATATGATAGTGTCGCTAGCATCCATATGATAAGGAGCCCGGGCTGACATGGCTAGTCATAAACCCAAAGTGGCACAGACTTACAGGGACAGGCATCCATGACCCAGCATCAAACGTGTCGGTCATCAGCGAGTGAATCCAGGCTGTAGCACTGGGCTAGCAGGACTCCGGTGAACCGGGCTGTAGCGGGCTAACAGGACTCCGGTATTCATCGCGTGACATTTCCCCGAAGGGACAGACACAGGAACGAAGAAGGACACATGCCGGCCAGCCTAAGTGTTCCGGAGCAGTAGCAAGCTACCATGGCTCGGTGGAAACACTAGGAGACATTTCCCGGTAAGAGAGGCTACTAAAGATAAACAACTAGATAGTCAGATCCCACACATACCAAGCATTTCAATAACATACACACAATATGCTCGATATGTGCAAATACAACATGGCATCACAACATGACTCTACGACTCAAGTATTTATTCAATAGGCTCCGAGGAGCGAGATATTACAAACATAGGTCTCATGGCCCAACATTCAGAGCATACAAATCAAAGCATATGCGGAAGCTTAACATGTCTGAGTGCAGACATCTACAAATGAAAAAGGCTGAGAAGCCTGACTATCATCTAGATCCTGCCGAGGGCACAAGATCGTAGCTGAGGTAACAAGCTAAACGTCGAAGTCCACGCAGAACTACTAGCGAGACCGAGGTCTCTCTGCAAAAACATAAAATAGGCAAACGTGAGTACAAATGTACCCAGCAAGACTTACATCAGAACTAACTACATATGCATCATTATCAACAAAGGGGATGGTGGGGTTTAACTGCAGCAAGCCAGCTTTGACTCGGTGGCTATCCTGAACTATGATTGCAAGTAACTCTTTTGAGGTGGCGCACACGAGTCCACATATTCACCAACCAATACACCACTATGGGTCCGCTCCCGTCTCCCTACGAGAACGCCATCCATAGCACTCACGCTTATCTTGCGTATTTTAAAGTATCCACTTTCACCTGTCTATGAACTGATATAGGCAACCCAGAAGTCCTTTACCGCGGACACGGCTATTCGAATAGATGATGTTAACCCTGCAGGGGTGTACTTCTTCACACACGCTCTCACCACTTACCGCCGTTTACACGACATGTACTCGGCAACCTTCAAGCGGAAGCCCAACGAGGGTGTCGGCCACGACCTACCTAAACACTCAAGTCCCTAGTCCAGGTTTATCGCCTATTCGGGTTCCATCCATGAGGAGATCCGGCCGAAGTTTCGCTCACAGCCCCAAACGATGTGAGCAGGGTTCCCGAGACACCAAACGGGCGCCCAGTACACCGTGCCACGTGCCTACCGCATCACAGCCCACCCCTATGGTCAGCGCTGCGCACGGCCTCTAGCATACTACAAACACCAGAAACTACTTGCAACTCCTGGACAGAGGACAAGGTTGATTAAGAAGCCGAGAGGGTCCATTGGTTTCGGGCCCAATGCGTGGTAGTAGCTGAATCATGGATCACAAACACAGAACTCAGTTCCTTAGGATGGCTGCAATGAGACAACCCACCATGTACTCCTACATGGCCTCTCACCGCTACCTTTACCAAATCGTGTTCACACACTTAGCTCACACACGGTAGGACATGTTCACACACCTTTGATTCACCCCCGATGAATCAGACCTGACTCAACTCTAAGCAGTAGCAGGCATGACAAACAAGCATGAATGAGTAGGCACAACAGGGCTCAAACAACTCCTACTCATGCTAGTGGGTTTCATCTATTTACTGTGAAATGACAGGTCATGCAAAGGATAAAGGGGTTTAGCTACCGCAGCAAGTAACAGTTGAATCGTTGTTGTCTTAATGCAGTAAAAGAGAGCAGGAGCGAGAGAGTGGGATTGTATCGGAATGAACAAGGGGGTTTTGCTTGCCTGGCACTTCTGAAGATAATATAGTTCTTCATCGGTGTCATCGATCACATCGTCGAACATTGTCTACTGAGAGGGGACAATACCGACAACAGAGAAAGAACACAATCAATGCAATGCAACAATATGATGCATGAGTGTGACATGGCAATATGTTGTGGTTTGAGCTAATGCAACTAGCAACCAGATTAAATGAAGTTGGTTTGAACCCTAGGTTCAAATTCAAACTTCATATGTGAAGCTTTAAATGCCATTTATATGATTTGGCCTAAATGGTGAACAAAAGTTGTTCTAACATGCATGACAATGGTACAGATGGATAGATTGGATTTTTCTGATCATTTTTCATATATAATTTATTTGATTTAGAGCTACGGTTGATTTTATATGAATTTTAGAAGTTTGAACTAAATTCTGGAATTTATAAATCATTCTGGATTTATTTTAATTCCAGAAAAGGATTACTGCGTCAGCATGATGTCATGCTGACCTCAGCAAGTCAACAGAGACGTCCAGGTCAAACCTGACTGTGGGTCCAGGGTGTCAGTGTAATTAGTTTAGCTAAAAATTAATTAAAACTAAACCAGTTTAGTTAACAGGGCTGGGCCCCACCTGTCATTGACTCAACAGAGTCAACCAGGGCCCACCCGCGGTCAAAGTCAAAGTCAGCTGCGCCGGCGTTTAGCCGCCGGTGAGCCCGACGCGGCGGCGGAAGTGATTTTGGCCGTTCCGGCCACCAAATGGGTCGCGGAAGGCATCTAGGTGCAGCTGGGGACAAACCGCAGCTCTTGGTGGAGTTAGTTGAGGTCGGGGTTGCCGGAGTTGGCGCCGGCGACGACCTAGGCGGCCGCCGGAGTTCGGGTGGATGCGAACTCGAAACTAGGGTGTGCGGGGAGGTGCGGGGAGTGCATGGTTAGACCCTACGCGTCGTGGTGAGTGCGATGGACACCGAGAGGTGGCCGGAGGATGGCCGGGAGCACGTCGTCGACGAGATCCGCGGCGGTGTGTGCGGGTGATCTTCGTGTGGTTGCTACACAGCTCGGGGGCGAGAGAGGAAGGGGAGGGGAGGTAGCTAGGCTCACAGAGCACTCGTAGAGGCAACCGGCGGGGTCGGGGACGAACTGAGGCGGCGACGGCGTTGAAAGGGATCTCCGGCGACGGCAGACTCGGGCGAAGTCGTGCGGTGGCTTCAGGGCACGCGAGCGCTCGGGGCTCGGCTAGCTCGACGAAGAGGATGGCGGCGGAGCTCCTGGACACGACGAGACGGAGCACGGACGGCGGGGAGCGCGGCTACGGTGATGGAGCGGCGGCGGTGGCGTCGGCCATGGCTGGGGAGCGCGAGGGGGAGGAGCTGGAGAGGAGAGGAGGTGTCTGAGGGGTTCGGGGGAGAGAGGGGAAGTGATCCATGTCGCGGCTGGACGAGGGGAGCGGCGAGGCGGCGACCAGGTGCGTGGCGCCCATGCGGTGCTCGCCACCGAGCACCTTGCCTGCCTGCCTGGCCGAGCCAAGCAGCTCGCTGGCGCGGCAGCTGGGCTGGGCCGGCAGGTGGACCGGTTGGTAGGCGCCAGGTAAAATTTCCTTCCTGTTTTCTATTTTTCTGCAACTTTGTGACTTTATTAAAAATACTAGACCAAACCCAAAAATCATGAAACTGATCAATGCCACTGTTTGAAATATAACCAACAGCAAACATTTTAGTTTATGATTATTTGAGCATTTAAAATATTTTATAGTATTTAAATGCCCAAATGAAAATACCATATGATTTAATTCAGAGCCCAAATATGACATGGAAAAATGTGCAACACCTCTGGTTAATGTTTCCAGCATTTTCCAGAGATGATGGACATTTTTGTAAGCCATTTGGATTCACTGAAAATATTTTAGTTGAACCTAGTGAATTCCTTTGATGCTAGGGTTTAGGCAATCCCCATTTCAAGTTTCATAAAATTTAAACATGATGCATGGGTGATAAAGCAAAGACAAGCAAGGCCTGAACTGGGGATGTGACAACTCACTCACCCCCACTAAACAAGAATCTCGCCCCGAGATTCAAGGCGTGAGGTAAGAGGACAAAGGGAACACAAACTAATAACATGAGCTCCAAGATCCAACTGTCTTCTCGAGGTGTTGATCTGTTGACTCAAAACAATCTTGACGTCTTTGCTTGCAAGGTCTTCATCCAACATGACAACAAGAGGAAAAGGAGGGTTTTAGAAGAATCAATCTTCTTGAGGTTCGAGCAACTTAGGATCATCTCAAGGATCACAAGATCAACTCACAAAATGAGACGTAGAAACATCTCTGGAGCTGAGAGGCAAGATATGCATCAGGAAGGACAGAAGACATAATTTGACGAGGTTTCAAAGTAGCGAGGAAACAATTACTATGATCCCATAACGGGGCACCTTGGGAGAGGTGACTCGTAGAAATATTCCCTTAAGTGGCAGAAAGAATTAGCTTTGATTCGGAGATCATTGAAACTCTTTATACCAGCCTAAGGCAATTCTCGAGCGATCGTTTAAAGGGGTTCGGTAGAATGGCATAACCGGATTAGAATGGATGATGTGGACTACCTTGTTGAAAAAAACACAAGGAATGATGTTAGTACTGGGGAGAAGCTCAACAGTAGAGAGTGATTCCACTATTGGAGTGGTTATAGCATAACCGAAAAGACTAGGAGCAATTCCCGTTAGTGCTGGTGATAATACATAGGGCTTGTGCGTGCTCTCAAGAACTTGAGCATTTCCATATTCATCAAGGTTTTACCAACATCCGTGTCAAGGGTGCTGACAACACAACATACTACCATGATGAATAGCGATGGACGATGCAGATGCAAAGGAAGATAACACTTTCTCAGATTTCACCTTAGCGAGACCAAGGGGACAAAATCTGGATGATCAACCGAGAGACATTTAGCACTCCGCTTCAAATGTTCTCCTTGATGTGCTAGCATAATCCATTCATAGATATGGTTTGATATCTAGAACATGAAGTAAAAGGTCGGACTTCGGGAACACAAAAATCCATAAGGAATAACTATGGAGTAAATACTACGAAATCCTCATGAAGAAAATGGACAAATTGCCCAATCAAAATACTATAGTGATAGATCCTCCGACTAGGTGCGTCGGCCAGAACATCAACCCTATCGGGACCTACATCATAGATCCTGGAAAAATTCCAACCATCATATCTGCCTAAGATTCAGATCTGGCTGGTGTCAGAATAATCCAGACTCATCGAGTCTGGAAAGAAAAATGAAAGTTTGCAACATAAACCGACGAGATGACGTTGCGTGATTCTCGGGAAATGAACTACGATAGCAAGCTCCAAAACATGAGCTGGTTCTGCTACAAACATGTGAACACGTTGTCCCAGACAAACATGATCCCATGGTAGTCTTACAATAAAACACTAGCGAGTTCCGGTGGGGAACCATCATCGAGGATATCGAAGTCCTTGCATAGGGTATACTCTTAAGAAGGAGCTTCTTCTCCTTGAACAAATCAATCAGTGGCTTGGTGTGCTAGGAATACATATAGAATGAAGATGATCAGTCTACCAGACCACAGAATACTTCGCACGTTTGCATGACTATTTTGGAATGATTCCAAGGAAGCAACAACTTGCTTTCTCGAATTCACGGCGGCAACTTGCATCATATGCACATGAATTAGAAGAAGTCACTTCTTACATCCGAGCATATGCTTCACGGCCGGGTCATGAAGATAATGCTTATAAAAGTTTCCAATACTAGCTGGATGTTCAACACAAATCATGGAGAAGATAAGGATATTGTCGATGGGATCAACAACAATTCATCCAGATTCCCATGGATATGGAATTCCATAACTATGTGAACAAGGTGATGGTATTGGTCAGACCCAAAAGACATAATGGTGTATGCTCGAGGAAAATCCACGAGTAAGACAACATTACGAACATCGTTGGTTCTAATTTAATTTGAGGATAGTCCATACTCAAATCAAAGGTTTGGGGTCAAACAATAGATCCAACAGTTGACCACGAGGATCAATCAATGAAGATATCATCTTTCTTCAACATACATACAAGATATCCCTTAACATGAACTAAGTCAGACAAGCTTTTATCTTCCAACTCTCCAAGTTGTTGTCTAGCTCAACCAACTAGCTCAGGGATATCCAACACAGATTCCTGGAGAAGGAGTGATTTATAAGAAAACCAACTTGATCACGAACTCAACATAGCGGCCAGGAGACAACCCGGTAATACTTCCGAGAAGATATTCGGAAAATCACGAACCACCGGTATGTTACTAAGCTCGGGAACAACCTTGATCTTCAGGGCAAGATGATATGATCAAAAGAGCGAGGGTTTGACAAGATCCTAACTCATTGATCGGAGAGTGCACCGGAAATAAGGACTAGGTAGCACAATCATACTTAGGGTGATGATTCAAAAATCAACATGCTAAGAGTGTGGTTATTGTCCTTTAACTACTAAGCAATGGAGTTGCTAGGAGTATAGATTTCACACATCACAGTTCACTTGTCAGCATTCCGGTTGCAACAACACGGGACCGAGGAATGAATAATGATAGTGAGAAGTATCACTACGTCAAGAATTCATGAGAAATGGTGCAATCCTCATGACAATCCTAACATAAAGGGGGTAATACTCCGAGGTAGAACAGAATCAAAAGCTAGATTAGCAATTTGATCTGCGGAGTATGACTGCTTTGACCCAATCCTGGAAATGGACAAGGTACTGGAGTTTGTTTCTCCTGGTCATTCTGAATAGAATGGCTTGACGGACCACAAGAATAATAAGCATCGATGAGCTCGAGTGCACAACTACTCTTGTCTATCAATTGATAGACGAGGGTCAGAAGACAACTAAGAGGGACAACTCAAAAGAACATATGATTTTCTGAGTTGTGGATGCATGGATTAGAATGTCGAACGAGTTCAACATATTTCTTCCAGACAATGCATGCAGAGAGGTAGGACTGGCAGGGTCACAACATAGAATCGATAATTCATCGAGAGCACTTTTGTTGCAATCTTTTGGTTCAACGAGGAACTGCTGCCATAAGTAGTTCATGGTATTTGGAAGAATGATATACCACGAACCTCGAGAACTATCGCAAAGGTTACTAATAACCTAAAGGAACTAGCAAACACTATCAACATGAAGTAAGTAGGGTGAATCTCGGGTTCAGAAACCCAGAAGTAGAATACCTATTACTAAGTGGCATCACGGGATGCTTTCGAGAATGATGGCCAGAATCATCACACTGGGACACAAATTATGGCTAGATTACTAGATGATCCCCTAAAACACCTAGGGTCATAATAATAATTCCAACATATATGTCAAGGCAATAAATTACCTCAACGCACCGGATAGTGTGCTTATTCTGACCATAAAGGACATCATGAACGGAAAGAAAGGATTTCCAAATGCATCAGACTGTTTAGAAACCTGGGATGACTCGGACAGCATAACGGCTGTAAATGCTCAAAAAGTTTGGAGACATACTACAAAAATGGTGGCATAGCCACTCCGAAGCACAATATCAAGGTTTCGAGATCAGCAGTTATGAACATACGAAAGTAGTAAAACTGAACTGAGATTTGAAACTAACAATTCTATAAGTCTATGGATTAGTAACACGTCATCCTGATAGACAGATGAGAAGGCCTAGTTCTTAATCCCCGTAGAAGAGAAGAGGATGACTCGGATCAAAAGGCCATGAGGTATAAGGAGTAAAAAGAGCCTTACGTTCCATCCCACAATCAATTCCCCTACATATAACTAAAGCATTTCTAGACTCAACTTCGACCAGTTTGGCTTGGTAATCCTACAGGCAGTCAGGCTCTGATACCAAAGCTGTCAGGACCCCGACTCAATGCCACATCGATCTAGCATGTAACAACTCATATCACTTTGCGGCCTCACGCACGGTATTCCCACGGGTGTCGCCTTACCTTTGCCCGGGACCGTTTGCGCCTTTTGGCACACGTATATGATAGTGTCGCTAGCATCCATATGATAAGGAGCCCGGGCTGACATGGCTAGTCATAAACCCAAAGTGGCACAGACTTACAGGGACAGGCATCCATGACCCAGCATCAAACGTGTCGGTCATCAGCGAGTGAATCCAGGCTGTAGCACTGGGCTAGCAGGACTCCGGTGAACCGGGCTGTAGCGGGCTAACAGGACTCCGGTATTCATCGCGTGACATTTCCCCGAAGGGACAGACACAGGAACGAAGAAGGACACATGCCGGCCAGCCTAAGTGTTCCGGAGCAGTAGCAAGCTACCATGGCTCGGTGGAAACACTAGGAGACATTTCCCGGTAAGAGAGGCTACTAAAGATAAACAACTAGATAGTCAGATCCCACACATACCAAGCATTTCAATAACATACACACAATATGCTCGATATGTGCAAATACAACATGGCATCACAACATGACTCTACGACTCAAGTATTTATTCAATAGGCTCCGAGGAGCGAGATATTACAAACATAGGTCTCATGACCCAACATTCAGAGCATACAAATCAAAGCATATGCGAAAGCTTAACATGTCTGAGTGCAGACATCTACAAATGAAAAAGGCTGAGAAGCCTGACTATCATCTAGATCCTGCCGAGGGCACAAGATCGTAGTTGAGGTAACAAGCTAAACGTCGAAGTCCACGCGGAACTACTAGCGAGACCGAGGTCTCTCTGCAAAAACATAAAATAGGCAAACGTGAGTACAAATGTACCCAGCAAGACTTACATCAGAACTAACTACATATGCATCATTATCAACAAAGGGGATGGTGGGGTTTAACTGCAGCAAGCCAGCTTTGACTCGGTGGCTATCCTGAACTATGACTGCAAGTAACTCTTTTGAGGTGGCGCACACGAGTCCACATATTCACCAACCAATACACCACTATGGGTCCGCTCCCGTCTCCCTACGAGAACGCCATCCATAGCACTCACGCTTATCTTGCGTATTTTAAAGTATCCACTTTCACCTGTCTATGAACTGATATAGGCAACCCAGAAGTCCTTTACCGCGGACACGGCTATTCGAATAGATGATGTTAACCCTGCAGGGGTGTACTTCTTCACACACGCTCTCACCACTTACCGTCGTTTACACGACATGTACTCGGCAACCTTCAAGCGGAAGCCCAACGAGGGTGTCGGCCACGACCTACCTAAACACTCAAGTCCCTAGTCCAGGTTTATCGCCTATTCGGGTTCCATCCATGAGGAGATCCGGCTGAAGTTTCGCTCACAGCCCCAAACGATGTGAGCAGGGTTCCCGAGACACCAAACGGGCGCCTAGTACACCGTGCCACGTGCCTACCGCATCACAGCCCACCCCTATGGTCAGCGCTGCGCACGGCCTCTAGCATACTACAAACACCAGAAACTACTTGCAACTCCTGGACAGAGGACAAGGTTGATTAAGAAGCCGAGAGGGTCCATTGGTTTCGGGCCCAATGCGTGGTAGTAGCTGAATCATGGATCACAAACACAGAACTCAGTTCCTTAGGACGGCTGCAATGAGACAACCCACCATGTACTCCTACATGGCCTCTCACCGCTACCTTTACCAAATCGTGTTCACACACTTAGCTCACACACGGTAGGACATGTTCACACACCTTTGATTCACCCCCGATGAATCAGACCTGACTCAACTCTAAGCAGTAGCAGGCATGAAAAACAAGCATGAATGAGTAGGCACAACAGGGCTCAAACAACTCCTACTCATGCTAGTGGGTTTCATCTATTTACTGTGAAATGACAGGTCATGCAAAGGATAAAGGGGTTTAGCTACCGCAGCAAGTAACAGTTGAATCGTTGTTGTCTTAATGCAGTAAAAGAGAGCAGGAGCGAGAGAGTGGGATTGTATCGGAATGAACAAGGGGGTTTTGCTTGCCTGGCACTTCTGAAGATAATATAGTTCTTCATCGGTGTCATCGATCACATCGTCGAACATCGTCTACTGAGAGGGGACAATACCGACAACAGAGAAAGAACACAATCAATGCAATGCAACAATATGATGCATGAGTGTGACATGGCAATATGTTGTGGTTTGAGCTAATGCAACTAGCAACCAGATTAAATGAAGTTGGTTTGAACCCTAGGTTCAAATTCAAACTTCATATGTGAAGCTTTAAATGCCATTTATATGATTTGGCCTAAACGGTGAACAAAAGTTGTTCTAACATGCATGACAATGGTACAGATGGATAGATTGGATTTTTCTGATCATTTTTCATATATAATTTATTTGATTTAGAGCTACGGTTGATTTTATATGAATTTTAGAAGTTTGAACTAAATTCTGGAATTTATAAATCATTCTGGATTTATTTTAATTCCAGAAAAGGATTACTGTGTTAGCATGATGTCATGCTGACCTCAGCAAGTCAACAGAGACGTCCAGGTCAAACCGGACTGTGGGTCCAGGGTGTCAGTGTAATTAGTTTAGCTAAAAATTAATTAAAACTAAACCAGTTTAGTTAACAGGGCTGGGCCCCACCTGTCATTGACTCAACAGAGTCAACCAGGGCCCACTCGCGGTCAAAGTCAAAGTCAGCTGCACCGGCGTTTAGCCGCCGGCGAGCGCGACGCGGCAGCGGAAGTGATTTTGGCCGTTCCGGCCACCAAATGGGTCGCGGAAGGCATCTAGGTGGAGCTGGGGACAAACCGCAGCTCTTGGTGGAGTTAGTTGAGGTCGGGGTTGCCGGAGTTGGCGCCGGCGACGACCTAGGCGGCCGCCGGAGTTCGGGTGGATGCGAACTCGAAACTAGGGTGTGCGATGAGGTGCGGGGAGTGCATGGTTAGACCCTACGCGTCATGGTGAGTGCGATGGACACCGAGAGGTGGCCGGAGGATGGCCGGGAGCACATCGGCGACGAGATCCGCGGCGGTGCGTGCGGGTGATCTTCGTGTGGTTGCTACACAGCTCGGGGGCGAGAGAGGAATGGGAGGGGAGGTAGCTAGGCTCACAGAGCACTCGTAGAGGCAACCGGCAGGGTCGGGGACGAACTGAGGCGGCGACGGCGTTGAAAGGGATCTCCGGCGACAGCGGACTCGGGCGAAGTCGTGTGGTGGCTTCAGGGCACGCGAGCGCTCGGGGCTCGGCTAGCTCGACGAAGAGGATGGCGGCGGAGCTCCTGGACACGACGAGACGGAGCACGGACGGCGGGGAGCGCGGCTACGGTGATGGAGCGGCGGCGGTGGCGTCGGCCATGGCTGGGGAGCGCGAGGGGGAGGAGCTGGAGAGGAGAGGAGGTGTCTGAGGGGTTCGGGGGAGAGAGGGGAAGCGATCCATGTCGCGGCTGGACGAGGGGAGCGGCGAGGCGGCGACCAGGTGCGTGGCGCCCATGCGGTGCTCGCCACCGAGCACCTTGCCTGCCTGCCTGGCCGAGCCAAGCAGCTCGCTGGCGCGGCAGCTGGGCTGGGCCGGCAGGTGGGCCGGTTGGTAGGCGCCAGGTAAAATTTCCTTCCTGTTTTCTATTTTTCTGCAACTTTGTGACTTTATTAAAAATACTAGACCAAACCCAAAAATCATGAAACTGATCAATGCCACTGTTTGAAATATAACCAACAGCAAACATTTTAGTTTATGATTATTTGAGCATTTAAAATATTTTATAGTATTTAAATGCCCAAATGAAAATACCATATGATTTAATTCAGAGCCCAAATATGACATGGAAAAATGTGCAACACCTCTGGTTAATGTTTCCAGCATTTTCCAGAGATGATGGACATTTTTGTAAGCCATTTGGATTCACTGAAAATATTTTAGTTGAACCTAGTGAATTCCTTTGATGCTAGGGTTTAGGCAATCCCCATTTCAAGTTTCATAAAATTTAAACATGATGCATGGGTGATAAAGCAAAGACAAGCAAGGCCTGAACTGGGGATGTGACAACTCACTCACCCCCACTAAACAAGAATCTCGCCCCGAGATTCAAGGCGTGAGGTAAGAGGACAAAGGAAACACAAACTAATAACATGAGCTCCAAGATCCAATTGTCTTCTCGAGGTGTTGATCTGTTGACTCAAAACAATCTTGACGTCTTTGCTTGCAAGGTCTTCATCCAACATGACAACAAGAGGAAAAGGAGGGTTTTAGAAGAATCAATCTTCTTGAGGTTCGAGCAACTTAGGATCATCTCAAGGATCACAAGATCAACTCACAAAATGAGACGAAGAAACATCTCTGGAGCTGAGAGGCAAGATATGCATCAGGAAGGACAGAAGACATAATTTGACGAGGTTTCAAAGTAGCGAGGAAACAATTACTATGATCCCATAACGGGGCACCTTGGGAGAGGTGACTCATAGAAATATTCCCTTAAGTGGCAGAAAGAATTACCTTTGATTCGGAGATCATTGAAACTCTTTATACCTGCCTAAGGCAATTCTCGAGCGATCGTTTAAAGGGGTTCGGTAGAATGGCATAACCGGATTAGAATGGATGATGTGGACTACCTTGTTGAAAACAACACAAGGAATGATGTTAGTACTGGGGAGAAGCTCAACAGTAGAGAGTGATTCCACTATTGGAGTGGTTATAGCATAACCGAAAAGACTAGGAGCAATTCCGGTTAGTGCTGGTGATAATACATAGTGCTTGTGCGTGCTCTCAAGAACTTGAGCATTTCCATATTCATCAAAGTTTTACCAACATCCGTGTCAAGGGTGCTGACAACACAACATACTACCATGATGAATAGCGATGGACGATGCAGATGCAAAGGAAGATAACACTTTCTCAGATTTCACCTTAGCGAGACCAAGGGGACAAAATTTGGATGATCAACCGAGAGACATTTAGCACTCTGCTTCTAATGTTCTCCTTGATGTGCTAGCATAATCCATTCATAGATACGGTTTGATATCTAGAACATGAAGTAAAAGGTCGGACTTCGGGAACACAAAAATCCATAAGGAATAACTATGGAGTAAATACTACGAAATCCTCATGGAGAAAATGGACAAATTGCCTAATCAAAATACTATAGTGATAGATCCTCCGACTAGGTGCGTCGGCCAGAACATCAACCCTATCGGGACCTACATCATAGATCCTGGAAAAATTTCAACCATCATATCTGCCTGAGATTCAGATCTGGCTGGTGTCAGAATAATCCAGACTCATCGAGTCTGGAAAGAAAAATGAAAGTTTGCAACATAAACCGACGAGATGACGTTGCGTGATTCTCGGGAAATGAACTACGATAGCAAGCTCCAAAACATGAGCTGGTTCTGCTACAAACATGTGAACACGTTGTCCCAGACAAACATGATCACATGGTAGTCTTACAATAAAACACTAGCGAGTTCCGGTGGGGAACCATCATCGAGGATATCGAAGTCCTTGCATAGGGTATACTCTTAAGAAGGAGCTTCTTCTCCTTGAACAAATCAATCAGTGGCTTGGTGTGCTTTGGAATACATATAGAATGAAGATGATCAGTCTATCAGACCACAGAATACTTCGCACGTTTGCATGACTGTTTTGGAATGATTCCAAGGAAGCAACAACTTGCTTTCTCGAATTCACGGCGGCAACTTGCATCATATGCACATGAATTAGAAGAAGTCACTTCTTACATCCGAGCATATGCTTCACGGCCGGGTCATGAAGATAATGCTTATAAAAGTTTCCAATACTAGCTGGATGTTCAACACAAATCATGGAGAAGATAAGGATATTGTCGATGGGATCAACAACAATTCATCCAGATTCCCATGGAGATGGAATTCCATAACTATGTGAACAAGGTGATGGTATTGGTCAGACCCAAAAGACATAATGGTGTATGCTCGAGGAAAATCCACGAGTAAGACAACATTACGAACATCGTTGGTTCTGATTTAATTTGAGGATAGCCCATACTCAAATCAAAGGTTTGGGGTCAAACAATAGATCCAACAATTGACCACGAGGATCAATCAATGAAGATATCATCTTTCTTCAACATACATACAAGATATCCCTTAACATGAACTAAGTCAGACAAGCTTTTATCTTCCAACTCTCCAAGTTGTTGTCTAGCTCAACCAACTAGCTCAGGGATATCCAACACAGATTCCTGGAGAAGGAGTGATTTATAAGAAAACCAACTTGATCACGAACTCAACATAGCGGCCAGGAGACAACCCGGTAATACTTCCGAGAAGATATTCGGAAAATCACGAACCACTGGTATGTTACTAAGCTCGGGAACAACCTTGCTCTTCAGGGCAAGATGATATGATCAAAAGAGCGAGGGTTTGACAAGATCCTAACTCATTGATCGGAGAGTGCACCGGAAATAAGGACTAGGTAGCACAATCATACTTAGGGTGATGATTCAAAAATCAACATGCTAAGAGTGTGGTTATTGTCCTTTAACTACTAAGCAATGGAGTTGCTAGGAGTATAGATTTCACACATCCCAGTTCACTTGTCAGCATTCCGGTTGCAACAACACGGGACCGAGGAATGAATAATGATAGTGAGAAGTATCACTACGTCAAGAATTCATGAGAAATGGTGCAATCCTCATGACAATCCTGACATAAAGGGGGTAATACTCCGAGGTAGAACAGAATCAAAAGCTAGATTAGCAATTTGATCTGCGGAGTATGACTGCTTTGGCGTAAGGTGGAGGTAATACCCTACTCTTGTGGTGCACCTAGCTCTTGGCGTAAGGTATAATGTGTGAATGTTCAGTTGAATACTCTCTTTTATAACCCCTTTCGGGGTATTCTACTATATCAACCGCATACGTCGTGCACCCCT
>NC_041385.1:77451211-77473369 GCF_002162155.2 Triticum dicoccoides
ACTTTGCACACACCCTAATCGCAATATATATGAGCAGGAGTAGGATATTATCTCCACCGTGAGTGCCCGAGCCTAGGTAAAATATTGCCTCTTGTTACCATCCAGCCCAATCACCTAGCCAAGATACCCTACCAAGGGATCTACCGGATTTAGTTCCAACATACAGACTATGTGTGATGCAACGAGCAGCAGGGGACTCTTAGATGCGATCATCGGAGCCGAAGGAGGTGGCAGTATGAAAACCTCTTCCACTCCCATGTATCTAGTGCTATGTTTTTTCACATTTGTTAGGTTCTTTTGGATCATTTTTCTATTGTTTGACTAAGTTTATTTGGATAAGATTCGCATTATTTTCAAGAATTTTGAGTCATATGCTACGCATCATGCTTGTTTTGGACCGTCTAACATCCTACTCACTCTGTTTTGTTGCAAGCTTCTTCTGCACGTGTGTTCTAGTCACAGTTCACTTGGATGGTTGCCTAAAATACGGTATGCGTTGCACGGGAATATGGCGAAACCACTTCCAGTCAACACTTCTCATACGTTGGATGCCCAAGGGACAGCCTGGCGGTATATGAGGAAGCCATGGTGGTGGTGAAGAATGTTTGTTTGTATTTTTATTTTATTTTTGCTAAATGGGTCGGGAGGAGATAGGCTTTGATACAATGTGGAAATCGTATTCCTATTGTTCGGTAAACCTGATCATTCATCGGCCCGGATTTGTTTGGGCCAGCTTCTCAAAGCACGATGCAAAAATCCCAAGCCCAGGCCCAACCCCGCCCGAAACACATGAATATTTACTTTTTTAATAAAAATAATGATATTCAAGGTATTAAAATAATGGAATATGCCTATATTTTAAATAAAATATACACTTATGGTCATTTCGAGCTTTTTCGGGCTTCGGGTCAGGCTTCGGGCCAAAAAAAGGAGCCCGAGCCCAGTCCGTCTTTCGGGCTCGGGCTTCCGACCAGGTTGTACATGCACTGGTCTACTCTCCAGAGAGAGAGAGTTGCGCCTAGTATCAAGGCGTTTTGGTTTTATACGCTGGTAACTGTGAAGGATGGGGATGGGGTACTCACACATGTAGCTAAGGAGACAGAGGATGAGGAGGCACATATGGAGTAGAGGAGGGAGTCAGTTGGAGATGACGGCGCATCGGCGGCCTCCGAGGAGGAGGTCCGCCGGGCCAAATGAAAATCCTAGGATGGAACTGCCGTGGTATGCTCTCCCCCACGGTAGTTCGAGAGCTCTTGGAGCTCCAAGGGCGTACTAAGGCGGATGTGATTTTTCTTTCAGAGTCTCACTTGAATAAATGTAAAGCCGATGAGCTGCGTCGTGTTTTAAATTTTGATTCTATGTTTGTAGTGGAGAGCAATGGTCGGGCCGGTGGCCTTGTTTTGTTTTATCATAAGATAAATAAAGTTGTTTTGAATTATGTCTCGGATAATTTCATTGATATTTTGTTTATGAACGAGGATATTGTATAGTGGCGTTTTACAGGGTTTTATGGTCGTCCGAGCTGGAGTGAGCGTAGTTTGTCCTGGGATGATATTCGGAATTTACATTGTAAGGGCAAACACCCATGGGTAGTCTTGGGTGATTTTAATGAAATTTTACTTTCTTCTGAAAAAGAGGGTTGTAACGCTAGACCTAACGCTATGATGAGAGATTTTCGTAATTGTTTGCAAGAGTGCGGTCTACAGGATATGGGATGTATTGGCGATCTATTCACTTAGAGAAGAGGCGAAATTAGGGAGAGACTTGACCGTGCAGTTTGCAATGTGGATTGGGCGAATAAATTTCCTCGGGATGCGATTATAAATGAAGAACACGTACACTCTGATCATCGACCCCTCATCCTGGATACAGATTACTTTGATGTGAATATGTTTAATCGCCCAAGGGGTCGAGTAAAACAATTTGAAGCTCGATGGCTCAAAGAAGAGACAGATGTAGAAATTGCACGTACAGCATGGGATGAAGCAAAGATGATGGGTATTGGGCCGTCTCTCGCTGATCGTACAAGGCGATGCAGGCGGATCTGCATATTTGGGATCGCGATATTCTGAAGGGACCGAAAAAAAGAATTAACAAACTAAAAAAAGAACTAGAAAGGCTGCGGAGGGGACCTATGGGTGCGGAGTCTCAAGCGCGGCAAAAGGAGATTCTTGTCCTCATTGAAAATCTGTTGGAACAAGAGGAGATTTACTGGCTACAACATGGTCGCGCAAACTGGCTATTGCATGGGGATCGTAACACCTCCTTTTTTCATAATGCGGCAACGGCCAGAAAGAAAAGAAATCAGATTAAAAAGTTGTTGGATGATAATGGGCTATGGGTGCAAGGTACAGAGATGAAGAATCATATCATGGCATATTTCTCAAACCTCTTTACATCAGAAGTTTCCCATCCTAACTCGGAGGTTCTATCTCTTGTCCAACGAAAAGTGACCGATGAAATGAATGATGCTCTTCTAGCCCCCTATACGGCCGAGGAGGTTCGAAAGGCCCTATTTGATATTGGTGATTTAAAAGCGCCAGGTCCTGACGGCCTCCATGCTATTTTTTACAAAAGATTTTGGTCTATGTTGGGAGATGACTTGACCAAAGAGGTTCTTCAAGCGGTAAATACCTGTTCTATACCAACTGGGTGGAATGATACTGCAATTGTAATGATCCCAAAGATTAACTCTCCTGAAAAGGTAACCCAATTTAGACCAATCAGCTTGTGCAATGTGGTGTATAAGGTCATTTCAAAAATGATTGATGCTCGTCTAAAGATAATCCTATCAGATATTATTAGCCCAACTCAGAGTGCCTTTGTGCCTGGAAGATTGATTACAGACAATATATTGGTGGCATATGAATGTTTCCATACAATAAAAACAAAAGGGCGGGTAAAGAGGGTTTGTGTGCCATCAAATTAGATATGCACAAAGCATATAACCGAGTGGAGTGGTGTTTCTTAAAGGAAATTATGCTGAAATTGGGTTTCAAAGAGAGTTGGGTGAACTTAATTATGAAATGTGTATCCTCTGTGGAGTACCGGGTCTGTATTAATGACGATGAGACGGAGAGTTTTAAACCAACTAGAGGATTGAGGCAGGGAGATCCCCTTTCTCCCTATTTATTCTTGTTATGCACAGAGGGTTTGACCGCCCTGTTAGCTAATGCGGAGGAGAATGGAAACATTTCCGGTATAAAGGTTTGCAGAGATGCCCCATCAATTTCTAATCTCCTCTTTGCTGATGACTCTTTGATCCTTATGCGAGCCAATCCCATGAGCGTGGAGGCGTTGAAATCACTCTTGGATTCGTATTGTGCCGCCTTAGGGCAAATGGTTAGTGTTGAAAAATCTAGTATATTCTTTAGTCCCAATACTAAAGTGGAAGACAAGGCACAAATATGTACAATTCTAAATATTATGACCGAAGCCCTCAATGACAAATACTTGGGTTTGCCGGCAAATGTGGGCATGGACAAAAGTGATTGTTTCGTTCCTGATCGATCGAATTATTATGAAAATTAGTGGATGGAAGGAAAAATTGTTATCCTCTAGAGGGAAGGAAATTTTGCTAAAATCTGTTGTACAAGCCATCCCCACCTATGCTATGTCCGTCTTTAAAATTCCTAAAAAAATCTGCAAAGAAATTATTGATGCGATGTCACAATTTTGATGGGGTGACGAGGACAATCAGAAGAGGATGCATTGGATGGCATGGTGGAAAATATGTGTTCCAAAAGATCAAGGAGGTTTGGGCTTCCGAGATATACACTGTTTCAACCTGGCTCTATTAGCTAAACAAGCGTGGCGTCTTCTTGATAATCCTGAATCTATATGTGCAACCATATTGAGAGTTAAATATTTCCCTGAGGGAGATTTGATGAACGCAAGGTTAAAGAAGGGATCTTTGTTTACTTGGCAAAGCATTATGGTGGGAGTGAACTCCTTGAGAAATGGTTATATCTGGCGAGTTGGAAATGGACAAAACATTGATATTTGGAGAGATGCATGGATTCCGAATTATGCGAGTAGGAAAATTATTACTCCTAGAGGTGGGCAACTTCTGTCAAAGGTGGCTGATCTTATTGATCCAATCACGAATTCTTGGGATGAAGATTTGGTGAGACAAACTTTGTGGCCAATTGATGTGCAAAGGGTCCTCGCGATTCCCCTTACTATGCATAATATGTCGGATTTCATTGCCTGGAGCTATACAAAAAATGGTGTATTCACTGTTCGATCAGCTTATTCGGAGGAATGGAACCAACAACACGGGAGGAAATTGCAATATACTAATGGTATGGGTCGTACCAATGTCAATCCTATTTGGGGGAAGATTTGGAAATTATCGTGTCCGGCAAAGGTAAAAATATTTATCTGGCGAACGTTGCATGGAACTCTACCGTGTCGTGTTACACTTGCCAATAGACATATGAAAGTTTCGCCCCTTTGTCCATCATGCTCAAATGGGCAAGAAGATACAAAACACATCTTGTTTTTGTGTAAGAAGGCAAAAGAGGTTTGGGGTAAGCTGGGGATGTACGAGGTAATTAAGAAAGCTTGTGTTATTGATCGTGCGGGTGAGGCGGTTCTTGAATTCTTACTTCTTATGCCGCACCAAGAACTATCTATATTAGGATGCCAGAATGCAAGTGAATTAATCGCGATAACCGCTTGGTATTTATGGTGGGAGAGACGCATGTTGGTTCATGAAGGGAAGTCTCAAGATGTGAACTAGATTTCGATGGGGGTTCGTGCTATAACGGCAAACTATGTGAATGCCCACTCCCCTAGTGCGACTAGTAGAAAAGAAGGTTGGAGCCGACCTCCTATGGGTTTTGTTAAACTAAATGTTGATGCTTCTTTTGACCATGATCTGCTCAGGGGCACAGTAGGTGCTGTACTCAGAGATGACAAAGGAAAATTCATTGTTGGCGGAAATGGGAAGATCGATTGGTGTGCTGATGTACTAACAGCAGAAGCGATGGCTCTGAGGTTTGGTTTAATTCTTGCACAAAAGGCGGGATGCAATCGTCTTATTATTAACTCTGATAATATGGAAGTCATTGACACAATGAAAAATGGAGGACAATCAGCGGGAGTTGCGGCGGCAGTCTTCGAGGATTGCTACTTCATGGCATGTGATTTTCTGTTGACTAGATTTGAACATTGTAATAGGATAGCTAATAAGGTTCCTCATGAACTTGCTAGGCTAGCGAAAGTTTCTGTAACTAGAGATTGGTTTGAGGAGCCTATGGAGAATATTGTACCTCTTCTTATAGACGATGTAACCATTATTTCCAATCAATAAAGTGCATGTTTTCTTTCAAAAAAAAAACATGTTGTAAGTATCGTGCGGCTACAAGTTCGTGTGTGTTACCCAGTGATATCCAACAGATCCCAAATTACAAAGGTTCTGTTTTAGAGTTTCTAACTTTGCACACAACCTCTAAGGTCTATAAATTTTTTATAAAAGGAAGCTACAATACGGTTTTAAAGGCTTGGCTTTTCCTGGAATCTGCTAGAGTTACTCTGACTACTAGTGGCATCTACATCTAAGATTCTGGTTTGCTATCTTCGCGATATTAACATATTCCCCTTTCCAAAAAAGAGATTCTGGTTTGATAAGTTACTAAGCACCACTTGCAAAGCAGGGCTTCCGTAAGGCAGTTGTGAGGGATTGTGCTGGTTAGTGTTCAAGTAGCAACTTGTCCATATTTTATCACTTTGCTGAGTATGAATCAGATGATCCGGACTCCGGAAGATACAGTTGAACACTAAACCCCTGCATCCATCCACGACGCCCTCCAAACAAACTCACATAGTACATCTCACAAGTCATCACCAGACCAACCGCCACCAATCACAAACTATGGAAGAAGGCGATCGGCATTTCCAGATGGGTCTGAAACTGCATCGCCGCAGTACGAACCAGCAACACAAGTAGGTTCAGAGTAAAGTCAAGCAACTTAAGTGGGAGAATCATAGTCATGCTAGATGGACACAGCCATCGCCTGGGATACAGTTAAGTCGCTGCTATATGCAAGCTACAGAACGATCGGTTATACGACCAGGATAAGCAACCCTGTGACAACATTCAGACTGCCCAAGTTATAGTTCGCAACATTCAAACCATATCTTGTCCATGGTTCACAAAAGCCTCCCAAGTTTCCATCTGGACAAAACATAACCCGAGGATTTGAATGTTGTGACTGCATCTTCAGGTAGTTGTTGCTTCTTCTGCCATTGCATAACTTCCCTACCGCAAAAAGTTGTTATCCAGCCACTTGGATCCTCCGCGACGCTAGGTATCGCTAGCATACCACCACCTCAACTGCCAACAGAAAACATTCAACGATGGGCCATTAGCCATTTTTTCCAAACTTTACCAAAGATCACAATCTTAGGTTGCGACATATGAAAAATCACAAGAAAATCCATGCATGTATTTACTGGGTAAAACTTTACAAGGGTAACTTCTATCAACCATCTACTTACACCGGGGTTTTTTCCATAATTTTTCTCTAAGTTTTCAAAATTGTGTTCACATATACCCAGCTTCTACAATATTGCTCTGATGATGGTACATAACACATTTCAGTATCAGTTGTATACAAATATGGTATGACGTTGGACCTGGGAAAAATGAGCAGCAAAAGGATCAAATAAATACCTTCAACCCGCTGAAACAAAAGTTCAAGATCAGCAGGTCATCATGCCTGGGTATGACTCTTGCACTGAAGTTGGGACCTACATTAACCAGTTACAACAGGACCCAAGTTAGATGTCAACAGGTAAACATACTAGTGCATGGAGATCAGGAGAAACAGGGTAACTAAGGATCATGCATTGGTTATATTGTTAGCCAAGTTGCCAAATCATGATAGCACTGTACAACAATCAAAAATTGCTAGCGGATCTAAAACGTTGGTGACCTGTTAGTACTTAAACACCAAATATACTATCTTCATAAAGGAAAAAACATCTAAATACTACTCCCTCCGTCCGGAAATACTTGTCATCAAAATGAATAAAAGAGGATGTATCTAGATGTATTTTAGTTCTAGATTCATCCCTTTTTGTCCATTTTGATGACAAGTATTTTTGGACGGAGGGAGTATATGATAAACTCCTTACCTTGGGGCCAAATGATCGCCAATTACTTTTTCGTCTTCCTCGGTGAACATAAACCACTTGTCATTGTTCCCTGTTGTGTCAAACTCTGATACAGACATGATATTAATAGTCACTAACTGCATAAATATAAATGAGTAACGTGATCTTATTGCATAATAACTTCCGACAAACCTTGGCGCATTATTGAGGTCTTTTTGTAATAACCATCAAACTTCCAGTATGCAACCCCTCTGTCTTTCCTGACAGGCTTTGTCCTAAGTAAATCTCCCAGCTTCTCATCTAATATTGCCACGGTTGAGAGGTAATAGAAGGCAATTAGTACCGCACAGCTACCTCAGCACCTTAACACATTACAAAGTAAGATAAACAAACAGCGTAGTGTAGGGGATATAACTTCACACAATGGCGAGAAGTGTTATGTTTGAAATGGAACCTAAGGCTAAGAATATTCTTTAGTTGCTTCACATTCAGAACAAGACACATGGCTACATGCAACTAAGAGGCTTGGGAACTGCATACATGTTTTTCATTCTGTTGAGCTTTAGAAAAACATTACCATGAATAATGCAAGGTTTAACACTGAATTAACAAAACAGAAAGTGAATACCAAGCATAAAGGAGTATAAATGAATAGGTGACATTTGTAATTTGTCGAATTCAAGTTCAAGCTAAAGCTTGAAAGAGAGGTGCAGAAAGATACATTTGACAAAACTGCAAAACCAAGTACAGTACAAAAAGATATACTTATTTAATAAAACTGCAAAACATCAAGCATGTGGAGAGCTAATGAAGTGCAGAAAGCTAAAACAAATATAATACGAAAAGATGTAGATATATCAATTCATAATGTTCAGACCATCTACTGCTGCCTCCTTGTCTTCATTTAACTCCTTAATTTGAGAAATGAGACTCTTAATTTCTTCTCCTTTTCTCAGAAACATTGATTTATCCATCTCATTCTTTAGTCTTTCTTTAAGCTCTTTTTCCTGTAAAACCAGAGAAAACTGTTGTTTAGTACTCCAAAACTAAGTGAGTGGACAAAAAGAAAAGAGGTTGCCTGAGCTCTCGACCTTTTCCTTCGCAGCACGGATTTTTTCTCTTGCAGCAATCTTTCTCTCAGTGGCACCTTCATCTTGTTTGACAATCAAGCCCCTTAATGTTCTGAACAAAATCAAAATATAATTAATATAGGACTAAAATAGGCAAGTGAACTACTACAGAAAATACAGTAGGCAGTACTTACGCAGTAGAAAGGGTCTCATCACACAGAAAATTCAGCACATGGAGCTTTAAAGAAGGGCTCAACTTTTTATATCCTGATACCCCTTCATTTAAACAATCAATAGGTAGTTCCTTCGAGATAACTGTGGATTCACTAATATATTTGCCAGTCTCAGTTATCCAAGCATCTCCATCTTTTGAATAGTCCAAAGGGCTATGAACAGAATAACCACATTTAGTCATTTAGTAATAAGATTTAAGCAAAACTACAAAGAAACATCAATTCAGAATGAGCGTACTTCTCTCCTCTGTCTTCTTGGATGAGAGACAACAAACTAATGTGAAGATCAGCAACAACTGAAGGCACCACTCGCCCTTTACGGCCTCCTCCAGTTATGACTTGAAGAACTTTTTCAGGCTGTCCCTTCTTTATTTGAAACACCTGAGCAAAAAATCATTTTCTACATCATTTCATTTACTCAACAGTTATATTCCAGCAGACACAAGATGACAGATAAAACATGTGGAACCATGGAAACAAGAACCCATTTTTTGAAGACACACGGCATGAAAGTAATGAAATAAAAACAACATAGTATCAAGAAAGTAAAAGCTGCCAGATTATCCATATTACTTGCTTGCCATGAGTACCTCAGCAAATGTGCGGCAGAATTCATAAAACTGAATTGCAGACCCAACATCATCGTCCTCCAGCTTGGCCCCTACAACATTAGTGACCGGAGTGCCTCTGGGTAGCTCAAGTTTGGTCTTGTGCACATCATTGCTCTCATCAGAAGTGCCCTTCTTCAGCTTCTTGCTGGCAGGAGATGAAGGAAATGCATTGAGATCAGTCCCCACATTCTCATCCCCTTGAACCACTATTCCATCGGCATCATCATCTGTCTCCAGGGCCCTCTTTTGTTCCTAACAAAGGGCCCAGCAAAACAGAATCAACAACAAGGAACAACAATTACATTATACAACAGAGAATCACCAAGCAAAGAAATGCACCTTCTTGATCTTCGCAGGGAGGGAGGTCAGCGTCTGCGCAGCGGCCACCATGTCCGAGCCCTGTTTCAGCAGCTCATGGACGGATGAGTGCCCTGTCGCCTTGGCGGCATGGGCCAGTATCCCCGTCGGCGTCTCCCCTTTCTTCTTCCTGCCAAACAAAACCAAGCTAAGAAGAAATACTCCTACACTACTACTCCCTCCGTTCAGAATTACTTGTCTCGGAAATGGATGTATCTAGAGCTAAAATACATTTAGATACATCCATTTCCGAGACAAGTAATTCCGAACGGAGGGAGTAGAAGCTGGAGATCGATTGAAGCTGGGTGTAAGTGTAACCTGCAGAAGCTGCAGTTGCAGATGCCCCTGCATTTGGGGCAGGCCCAGCGCGCCTTCTTGGCCGCCTTCTTCGCGTCCTCGCCATACCTAAACAAGCCAAAGAAGAAAACCCAGATCAGACCAAGACGGAGACGCTGATCGATTGAATCCGTGAAGAAATCCATAAATTTTACCTGTTGAACAGGCACGTGTGGCAGAAGTGGGTTGAGCAGGGCCCCTTCCCCCCGGGCTGCTTGCAGGCCACCGCAAAGTCCGTAGTTTTCTGACGACACTGCGAGCGCGTAACCGAAGACAGCAGCAAAGATCAATCGAATCCGCCGCCAAACAGATTAACCCAATGGGACACTTGCAGATCCGGAACGGCGCTCACCTGGTGGCAGGTCTTGCCGTTCTCCGGGTCGTAGATCCGGCCGCCGACGGCGCGGATTCCGGGGCACGGGTTGCGCTTCCTCGGAGCCGCTTTCTTGGCCTCCTTCTCGACCCCCACCTCCGTCTGCGCCGGCACGGGCAAGGCCACGCTCTTCGCGCCGCCGGCGGCGCCCTTCTTCCTCCCCATGGAGACGGGCGCGGTCGAGGAAAGGGGGGAGAGGCGGAGTGGAATGCGGAAGAAGCTCAGGAGGCTGTGAGAGAAGGAAGGTGTTGGATTGGGCGTGATAAATTTCTTGGGGGCGGAAGGGTCAGATCAATCAATCAATCAATCCGCCGCGCCCCGAACCCGGAGAGAGGGGAAGCGGGACGGGCGTGGTGGTGGGAGGGGAAGTGGGATGCCGCCCCGCCAGTGTGTTGCCCCGCAAATTTTGAAATTTCGCTTCTCGCCGTTGTCCAGTCTCTACCGCCACCGGAAGGGGGGTTTGATAAGGCCTCGTTTCGTTCAAAAGCGAAGGAAAAACATAAAAAATGAAACCTTTCCCGGGTTCAAAACAATGGAGTACAAAAAGGAAATATGGAGGAAATTTTACTTTATCTCTATCTCTACTACTCCCTCCGTCCGAAAAAGAGTTAGTGCCAGATACATCCATTTGAGAGACAAGATTGGGATAAGCTTTTTCGAACGGAGGGAGTACTTAAAAAGAACATAAGGTTCTTATTTCACCTTTCTTCTCATCACCCCTTCGTCCATTCTATGATAATAAATCAACTTACTATACTTACCTTCTGAATGAATTTCATTTTAATTTACTTACCAAACTTCGGTTCAAAATACTCTGAATAAGTTAATTCATGGGCAGAATTTGATGAACATTTATTTACAAAATCACATTATTATAGACAGGTAAATCACAAGCCGTACTAGAAGATTTATATCTCATTGCAACACACAGTCATTGTTCTAGTTACCTCTAGAAAAATGTGTCTAGATACATTTGTATCGGACAAATCTAAGACAATTAATTCGGGACAGCTGGTAAATCTCTACCGCCACCGGAGAGGGGTTGATAACGCCTCGTTTCATTCAAAAGCGAAGGGAAAAACATTAAAAATTGGAAACCTTTCCTGGGTTCAAAACAGTGGAGTATAAAAAGGAAATATGGAGGAAAATTTACTTTGATGTATTTTTTTCGAAAATGGGCGCTTTATTACTTAAAAGGTTTAATTATTACACCCGGCCTCTGCATAACTAAGATGCACACGGCCAACAAAGTTCTCACACCAAGCCAAAATAAAAGAATAAGGCGATATACAAGGAAAATGAAATCTGTATAACGCCTAAACTGAAGGTGACTCAATCCTAAGATCATGTTGCCACCCACGTTGGATAAAAATATCCCTTGCCGAAGCCTCCAATCGTGTACACACCTCCATAAACAAGTCTCGATTTTCCACTCGTTGTAGAGAGGACCATAAACGAAGAGTCCCGGTACATCTGTAGATAACCTGCATAAGAGAAGTACTTTTATCACTATAAATCTTATCATTTCTACATAGCGAAAGCGACCAAATCACCGCAAGCGCTCCCACCCTGATAAGAATTCTAAATTTGTGATCAATCCCATGTAGCCAGTTGCCAAATATATTAGCAACACTACAAGGAGGATACAAGCCAGATGCTACTTGGATGACTGACCATATAGAACGAGTCAATTTAAATTGGAAGAATAAATGTTTTATTGTCTCATCATGCGGACAGAAGACACATTGTGTACTTCCATACCAATTCCTCTTAATAAGGTTATCTTTAGTAAGAATGACTTTGTGACGAAGATACCATGCAAAGATTTTATTCTTAAGAGGTATTTTCATCTTTGAGATCTTCGTATTATTATCAACTGGCACATCAGACTGGATCAAAGCTCTATACAAAATACATCAGACCCTTGTGACAACTGTACCGTGGCTAACCGCTGGAACAGTATGTTTCACGATTGGAGTCTAGGTCCAATTAAATCCCTTCTGAACGTCACATTCGACAGACATGATTCCAAAACCTTGGCGATAATATCACCCTTGTGATGCACAATATTGTACAGAGCTGGATATTGTTCACGGAGTGTAACATTACCTAGCCACTTATCCTCCCAAAATCTAATTTTTGAGCCATCCTTAATCAGGAAGGAACCATAGCGGAAGAAATATTTCTTCGTTGCCATTAGTCCCACACAAAAATGGGAGTCCCCAGGCTTCCAGTATACTTGTGATACCGCCTTTGAACCCACATATTTTCTTCTAAGGAGGGTTTGCCATACACCATCTTCCATCAATAACTTAAACAACCATTTGCCGAGAAGGGCCCTATTCTTAACCTCAAGGTCATGAATTCCCAACCCGTCTTGGTCCTTGGGACGGCAAACCACACTTCATTTAGCCAGCCGATATTTCTTTCTCTCGCTATCTCCTTGCCAAAAGAATCTCGATCGGAAGTAATCCAATCTATGTAATACTCCTTTTGGCAACTGAAAGAAGAAAATCATATATAGTACCATATTACTTAGTACTGAATTTATGAGGACCAACCTTCCACCCAGAGATAGTAGTTTACCTTTCCAACTGCTAAGTCTTTTTTTAGTCTCTCCTCGACGTATTTCCATTCAGCATTTGTGAGTCTCCGATAATGTATCGGTATCCTCAAATAAGTGATCCGAAACTGGCCCAACCCGCATCCAAATAGGTCAGCATACAGGTGGGCCTCGTCTAGAGCCTCGCCAAAACAAAACAATTCACTTTTATGGAAATTGATCTTAAGCCCTGAGAGTTTCTCGAATGCTGATAAAATTAATTTCAAATTTCTTGCTTTCTCGAGGTCATGATCCATAAAGAGAATTGCATCGTCAGCATATTGAAGGATGGAGAGACCACCATCAACTAGATGATTCACCACCCCATCAATTTGGCCATCAACCTTGGCACGTTCAATCATGACCGCTAGCATATCTGCCACTATGTTGAATAGCAGGGGCGATGTTGGGTCACCTTGTCGCAATCCTTTCTTCGCTTGGAAATAGTTACCAATGTCATCATTGACTTTAACGGCAACACTACCTCCAATCAAAGGAAAAGTGGGGAGTCAGGCCTCCTTTTCAGTCTTCTACATATTAAGGAGACTAAGATCCTTAATAACGGTGTGATAACATTCTAATTGTACCTTTTCTTGTGATTTGACCATATTCATTACGATTAGTGTGTTTTTTCTATTTCTACGAATCAAACATCAAAGCTTGCAAATAAAAAAACCGACGCACGGGCCTGAGGCGCGTGGCATTAAATAGAACCGGTGGGTGGTGGTTGGTTGACCGACGCGTGGGCCCAACACAGACACCGAACGAACGTGTGGTGCGTTCGTCTCGTGTCCGTGTGGACACAAATCAGTCACAAATTTAGCTCAAAATGCGTTTAAATGGATGGACAGTATTTGCGTTTGCATCCGCACGTTTGGGTTGATTTTTGGCCTCGCAGACACAAACAGACATGACCGGACCAAATAGGTCGGCCGGCGGTTGGAGTTGCCCTAACGGAAACAACGAACGGATCCAAAAGCATCCAAGTACAAAAGCAAATAAAATCTTTACCTACTAATATAATATCGATTGCTTCTGTTCGCTCATCATCAACAATTTTACAGAATGGTCCCTATTGTTTTAGGTATTCAACTTGTAGTCCTGATCTGGTCATTTCTTTGATTGTCTGGTACGCCTGGCTTCTTCCGCCGCTCAGATGGGCCACGTTTGGCCATCGCCCGTGGTAAAAGAAATTGCGCTAGCAAAGATGGGTGCTTATTTATTCTTGAGTAGTCCCACCTTGCTCAATTCAATGAATTCTTGCCAATTTAAATACATTCAAAAGTTGTTTGCAATATCAACCATTCTCCTCAGGAATCAACAAACACACATGAGAGCGTTATAGCTAATTACTGAAAGGGCGGCTTGGTGGTGCTGGTTGGTGCAGAGGCGAGGAGGCAGAAACGGGGCGGCTCGATGGTGTTGTGCAGAGGCAAGGAGGCAGAAACGGGGCGGCTCGGTGGTGCTGCTTGGTGCAGAGGCAAGGAGGCGGAAACAGGGTGGCTCGATGGTGTTGGTGTGGTGCAGAGGTAAGGAGGAGGCTAGTAGCGAGGGCCAGAGACACAACAACGACATGAGGGAGTGCCTGACGGAGTCGAACGTCGCGCGGGGTAGTGGTGGTGGATGCCAGCCTGCAGAGCTCACTCACCTCGTCGTCGGTGACCCCGTTGGACGGCGCCGAGCAGGGGGCGCGCGCGAGGAGAAGGAGGCAGCAGACTACAGAGGAGATGGGCGCGACTTGTCAGAGCGGCTGGAGCATCGAATTGGGCGCGCGTGAGTGGAGCCCTCCATGATGACACACGAGGGAAGGGAAGGGGTCGGGGGGCAGGGAGAGAGTGGAGGGGCATCGGCTAGGGTTAGATCGGTGTTGGCTGGCTGGCCAAATAGGCTGGTTAAGTGGGCATTGCTGGGTTGGGCACTCTCTCTCTCTCTCTCTCTCTCTCTCTCTACATCCTTTTTCTAATTTCTAGTAAACATAAACTTTGAGAAAATAAAGAGAGGAATAGAGAGGGAATCTCACATGGAGACATATCTTTTTGGACTTAAAAAAACGTAGGTTTTTATGGAATTGGTTTGATGTTTTTTTTAGAAGATGAGAAGTTTGAATAAAATTCAAACATGTTTGAGTTTAGAAAACCCTTTAGATGGAATCCAAATGTACTGGAATTTAAGGATGTGGATCAGCATAATGAATATGATTTATGGGCACACATGTGACATTTATTTAAGCAACTAAAATGTGACTCAAATATGAAGAATTCGAAATAAAGGAAGCTGAAAGTTGCATTGGGGATTTACAAGGTTCCATGGGCATGAAGAGGTTTGGATATGAGTGGAAGTTGATCATGAAATAGTGAAAGTTAGAATAAAACTATGAGAGTTGCAAACCAAATAAGGCAAACATTTCTTATCCATTTGTAAAGATGGTCTCGCTTAAAGTATAATTATATTTTATGTTGTGAATAATTGATGCGGGTCAAAAATCAAATTATCACACTTGTGTTTTAGGTTATCCCTATTTGGTAGGGGTATCATTAATTTTTGTTCCCCCTATTACAACGCACAGTAATAGTAAAATAAAAAACCCGGAAAAACATAAGGTTGCTGCACAAACGGTAACAGCAACATATATAACTGAAACTAAACTATAGTTGTGAACAGATCGAAACCAAACATATTTTGACTGTCGTCATTACGAAAGCCGGGCAACATATTATTTGATGAACAACATTTGCACATATTCAACATTATTGTGCTCACTCATAAGCATGGAGCAGCAGCAGAGGGGACATATAGAAGACGGGGCAAATATATAGGGGACAAGTGGAACAGATCAACATGCTCATGGGAGACGAGGCGAGGCGCTTGGTCCGTGACGGTCACGGGTTGACGAAGACGTCGAGCTCGAGGACGGCGTTGGGGTGGTCGAGCCGGACGGTCTTCCACAGCACGTAGCCTCTGGCCATCCTGAACTGGCCCGTGCCGCCGATCACCGACAGCTCCCGCACGGCCGCGCCGATGTCGTCCCGGCCCACCACCGTGACGGAGGAGCCCGCGTAGGGGCCGGACGTGAGGAGCACCTCCATGGTAACCAGCAGCTCCGGGTTCCCCTTGGACGCCCACACGTAGCGCCCCTGCGCGCGCCCCACGCCCGCCGACGTCGCCGACGAGGTGGCCGTGAGGGCGTCGTCGATGACGATGGTGTCGCCGAAGTGGCCGCGCGGACCGTCCAGCACCTGCACCGCCGTGGGCGCCGGGCCGGTCAGCACGTCGTGCATGTAGAAGTGCAGGTGCGCCGACGCCCCCGACACCGCCGCCGGCCGCGCGGCCAGGACGGCCAGCAGCGCCAGCAGCACGGAGCAGAGGCGGCCGCCGGAAGCCATGGCAGCAAGAGAGCTCAAGACTGAAGTGTGTGCCTGTGTGTGATATCTGATTTCTGCATCTTTGTGTACTGTATATATACAGGCAGAAGAAATCTGCATCTTGGTGATAATGTTGCTGAGGTGTATGGTCGGTATGATAATAATAATTTATCAATGATCATGTGTGGTTTGTTTGTATTGAGGGCAGCAGTTGATGCGTCGTCTTCTGAGTCGGACCGCGTGCGTTTATGTTGCCATCCTTCCTTCACTGTCCAAGGGGCGCACTGCGCACATGCATGGTTCCAACAGCAGATCGCCCATCGCTAGCTGCAGATCGAGATCTATCAACAGCAGAAAATGAAGATGAATGCATCAATCATCATTCATTGATTTGTAATACGGGTTAAATAGCTGTGAAGTGGCCATTGTTGCCATAGATTGGGAGGTCTGGATTCAGATTTCAGAGCTCCATGTTTTCTTGTTTGCAGAGGTGGAGTGCCGGTTCCAACAGTGAAAATGGCAACCAAATCTACCATGCCATGGTAATGCAAATGGTCACTGCAATTTTACCTCGAGAAGCAGTAAAAAAATCTTAAAAAAGGTAGAAAAACAATAGCTTAGCCAAATGAGAGCTTTTCCTTTTACTACGGTTTTTTGATATAGGATGGTACTAGCAAAAGGGCTCGTGCGTTGCAACGGGAGAAAAGAATAGCACACGCTCTTAATTTACAAAAAAATGGTCTATAATCTGAGTATTTGTAGCTACGACCCAAACAAAGATGGTCTTTGCATACAAAAGCGCAAGTGCAATATTCCACATGTCTTATATTTAAACACGGCTTGCATGTAGATTTAATACGTACAAAGACATGGGCAAGTGATCTTCAGTTTCATCTCCAGTCTTGATTTTGCAGAGATGTTCATCCAAAATCCGGATTAGTACCGATATGAAAGAAAGACGAATAATGCACTATTGATTAAGATTGCGTCCTAGATAGTATTTTCTAAATGGTTAACAGGTAAAATAACATCATATTTAGATTATATATATTATTCTAATCAAATTCCATATATAACATGTTAAATTTGGATTTACGGTTTAGAAGATATGAGTATTTTTTAAAACATTTAATATGTACTGCGGGTTTAATGTCACAAACATCAGAGGGTTTTCTATAAAATAGCATGACAAACTAAGAATATTGATGCGGAGCATCTCACGTTCATCCCCATGTACACTCCGACTACTCTCCAAGCCCCAAGGATACATACGACGATACCTCGAACATACGCCATTGGACACAAGGTGAACTCGCTCCTCTTCGAACCATCACTTTCTACATGTGAGATATGGCTACTACCTCCAACGCGTGTGCTATGCATGACGATCGAATCTCGGGCAAGTAACATACCGACGACAAAGGGAACAATGTATGTTGTTATGCGGTTTGACCGATAAAGATCTTCGTAAAATATGTGGGAGCCAATATGAGCATCCAGGTTCCGCTCTTGGTTATTGACCGGAGATGAGTCTCGGGCATGTCTACATAGTTCTCGAACCCGTAGGTTCCGCACGCTTAACGTTCGATGACAATCGGTATTATGAGTCTATGTGTTTTGATGTACCGAAGGTAGTTCGGAGTCCCGGATGTGATCACGGAAATGACGAGGAGTCTCGAAATGGTCAAGACATAAAGATTGATATATTGGACCATGTTATTCGGACACGGAAGTGTTCCGGGTGGTTTCGGGTAAAACCGGAGTGCCGGAGGGGTTACCGGAACCCCCCGGGGGAATTAATGGGCCACCATGGGCCTTAGTGGAGAGAGAGGAGGGTAGCCAGGGCAGGCCGCCCCCCCCCCCTTGGAGTCCGAATAGGACAAGGGAAGGGGGGCCGCGCCCCCCTTTCCTTCTCCATCTCTCCCTCTCCTTCCTTCCCCCTCTCTTCCCTTGTTGGAAACCTACTAGGAATAGGATTCCTAGTAGGAATCCTACTTGGGGCGCGCCCCATGAGGGCCGGCCAGCCTCCCCCTTTCTCCTTTATATACGGGGGCAGGGGGGCACCCTAGAACACAAGTTGACAATTCTCTTAGTCGTGTGCGGTGCCCCCCTCCACAGATTTCCACCTCGGTCATATCGTTGTATAGCTTAGGCAAAGCCCTGTGCCGGTAACTTCATCATCACCGTCATCACGCCGTCATGCTGAAGAAACTCTCCCTCAACTAGATCAAGAGTTCGAGGGACGTCACCGAGCTAAACGTGTGCAGATCACAGATGTGTCGTGCGTTCGGTACTTGATCGGTTGGATCACGAAGACGTTCGACTACATCAACCGCGTTACTTAACGCTTCCGCTATCGGTCTACGAGGTTACGTGGACACACTCTCCCACTCGTTGCTATGCATCACATAGATAGATCTTGCGTGATCATAGGTAATTTTTTTGAAATACTGTGTTCCCCAACAGTAGAATGTGCTTCTTGAGGAGATTCGCCCTAGTATTCAACCTGTCTAGGTAGAAGAGCCAACCAAAAGCCGTAACTTTCTTGGGAATCTTGGAGTCCCAGATCTGTGAGAGAGAGGGATCAGTGAGCTGCGAGGCAAGCGCCGCATAGGCCCCGCGCGTGGTGAAGCAGCTTCCATTAAGCAAGCGTCTCGTGTCCGGTTCCATCGAGGTGGTGACGTCCTGCAGCAAAGAGTTGAGAGAGACAAGTTCTGCGGCAGCAGTAGGGGTTAGCCGATTAGGAAGAGCAAGTTCGATCCCATCCTGTAATATGGTGGCTACCAGGGCATTTTGGTTAGTGTGGTGAGAAAAAAGAGTAGGGAAAGCAACAACCAGTGGCTCCGGCTGCAGCCAGCGATCTAACCAAAAGAAGGTGGAGTGCCCATTACCAATGGAGCACTGGGAAATCTCTCTCAGACACTGCAGTATTTTGAAAATAGTTTTTGCTAGGAAGGAGCTATTAGCACCGTGCCCAATGTGGAGGGGAGAGTGATGCAGTATCCAGTCTTTCCAGGGAAGGTTGGAGGAATGTAAAAATTTATAAGCAAATTTCAGCAGTAGACAAAAGTTTTGTGCACGCAAGTTTTTTACACCCAAACCACCTGCCTCCCGAGGAGTACAGACCTTGTCCCAAGCCACCAGACACTTCGCCCCCGAGCAAGTGTCGTCCTGGGACCAGAAGAAAGTACGTCTACGTTTATCGATAGCCTCAAGCACTTGGATAGGTAGAGAGAAGCAGAGCATGAAATACGTAGGGAGACTGTCCAAGACAGCCGAGAGCAGAACTAGTTTGCCGCCTCGCGAGAGAAGGAGCGCACACCAACCAGATAGTTAAATGTCACATCTATCAATGACTGGTTGGAAAGCAGACGGAGGAAGTTTGTGTGGTGAGAGTGGGAGACCTAGGTAAGTTTGAGGGAAGGAGGAGATGTCCGTAGCTAGGTCAGAGGCCATTTGCGTGGCTTGATCATGGTCCACATTTAAGGGAATGAAGTTAGTTTTGATGAAGTTGATTTGGAGACCAGTGACGTTGGCGAAATTGTCGAAGATTGACTTGAGATGTTTAGCCGCATCTGGAGTAGCCTTAACCAGGATAAGAGTGTCATTCGCGTACTAGAGCACTGGGCAGTGAAGAGTAGAGCTCACGGGGTGTTGGAGCTTGCCCTCCAGGCATGCTTGGATGATCATTTGCTGCAATATGTCTGCGATGATGATGAAGAGATAAGGGGAGAGGGGGTCACCTTGACGGAGGCCATTTTTGCACTTAATCCACCGACCGGGGATGCCGTTAAGCATGATAGCCGTGGAGCCTGTGACAAGAAGTGTTTCAATCCAATCACACCATAACTGTGGAAAGTCTCGGACTTGAAGAGTGTGCAGGAGCGAAGACCAGCAAACTGATTCAAAAGCTTTTCGGAAGTCTAATTTGACCACCAAGGTAGGGGCTTTCCGTTTAGCACAGCAGTGAAGAATATCCGTAGTGTAGAGAAAGTTCTCTGAAATGTTACGTCCAGAGAGGAAACCCGTTTGATCCGCATGAACTAGGAGGGGGATTAGAGGTTTGAGTCTATTGGTTAGTAACTTTGCGACACCTTTTATTGGGCAGTTTTGGAGGGAGATGGGATGGAAGTCCGAGGGGGAGCGGGCATCATTGGATTCAGGGAGTAGGATAATGAGAGCGCGGTTAAGACAGGAGATGTCACCATTGAGAGCATGAAACTCCAGGAAGAAATTTTTTATTTTGCTCTTGATGATGGGCCAGAATTTCCAATAGAAGCCAGGCCCAAAACCATCCGGCCCAGGGCTAGCATTTTGGTTCATGTGGAGAAAGGCATTGGTAGTTTCGTCATCAGTGAAAGGGTCGGCAAGCCATCTGAGCTGAGGGAGGGGCGAGGGGTCACTAGTGCAGAACCGGGCAATAGCACCGGTTCGTAAGGCCCTTTAGTGCCGGTTCCATAACCGGCACTAAAGGCCCCCCCTTTAGTACCGGTTCAGCACAAACCGCCACTAAAGGCCCACCACGTGGCGTGAGCTCGCGCCGTGGTATGGGGGACCTTTAGAACCGGTACTAAAGGTTTTTTTTTTGAATTTTTGTTTTTGAAAATTTTGTAAAAAATATTTGATTTTTTTCGATTTTCAATTTTTTGAATTATTTTAACCTCTAATCTCTAATCACCCCTCACCACTGCTTAATTTATATCTAATCTCTAATCACCCCTCATCATTCCAAATCATCTAACTTCCCGGACGGTCACCCATCCTCTCACTACTCTAGCCTGAGCACGCTTAACTTTCGGGTTCTATTCTCCCTCGTTTCCAAGTCTACACTTGTTGTTTTCCTGACAAATGTAAGCTGTCAATCCTATTAACCCTCAGCAGTTTAGCTTGAGCATTAGGTCACACGTTTCACCGTTTGAGTTTGGAACTATTATTCTAAAAAACATTTAGTAACACTAATATTTCTTGAATAAGTTTGACCACAGTTTGACCATAGTTTGACCATAGTTTGACCATAGTTTGACCAAAATTCAAAAAATTGAAATAATTATTTAGTAACACTAATATTCTTTAATAATTATGTAGCAACATTAATACTTCTTGAATAAGTAGTTTGACCATAGTTTGACCAGATTTAACCATAATTAAAAAAACTGAAATTATGTAGCAACATTAATATTTCTTGAATAAGTAACACTAATATTATTGCGTAATTATTTAGTAACACTCTATATTTTTTGAATCAGTTGTTTGACCGGTTTGACAAGATTTAACCAAAATTTTAAAAAACATAAATTAGAGCATATCTTTTTTTCCTTTTATAATTTCGTCATTTCAAAAATTGTCCTAAACCCTAAACCCGGGACTTAAAACGTCGGAAACTCTATGCGAAACAGTAAAAACTAAGGGTTTAAACCATAAAACCTAACCCTAAACTCTGAAATCTAAACCCTAGCACTAAAGGCACAAAACGTCTAAAAAACGTCCAAAAACTCTATTTTCCCTTTGGAATTTTGAGGTTTTAAAAAATTGTCGAAACGGAAAACTTGTTCTGCAAATTTTGATATATTATATGTATTTTTCTGAATTAGGATGATTTAGTTATGATTTTTCCAAGTTTGAAAATTGCCATATACCGGTTTGTGTCTACAACCGGGACTATAGGTTAGACCCCTTTAGTGCCGGTTCATGGCACGAACCGGTATTAAAGGTTGGCCCTTTAGTACCGGTTTGTGCCACAAACCGGGACTAAAGGGGCTCGTGGGGCCCCGGCCTGACGCCAGCTTGCCACCACCCCTTTAATACCGGTTCGTGCCACGAACCGGTACTAAAGGTTCAACACGAACCGGCACTAATGCATAGCCGTTCGAACCGGTACTAATGGTACCGTTAGTACCAGGCCAAAATCGAACCGGGACTAATGTGTCTCATATAAGGTCCTTTTTCTACTAGTGGGTAGAGATCAGTGAGATTGAAGGCCCAAGACGGTTGGAAAGGTTGGCCCTTTAGTACCGGTTTGTGCCACAAACCGGGACTAAAGGGGCTCGTGGGGCCCCGGCCTGACGCCAGCCTGCCACCAGCCCTTTAATACC
>NC_041385.1:77474359-77489940 GCF_002162155.2 Triticum dicoccoides
GGGACTAATGTGTCTCATATAAGGTCCTTTTTCTACTAGTGGGTAGAGATCAGTGAGATTGAAGGCCCAAGACGGTTGGAAAGGTTGGCCCATTAGTACCGGTTTGTGCCACAAACCGGGACTAAAGGGGCTCGTGGGGCCCCGGCCTGACGCCATCCTGCCACCACCCCTTTAATACCGGTTCGTGCCACAAACCGGTACTAAAGGTTCAACACGAACTGGCACTAATGCATAGCCGTTCGAACCGGTACTAAAGGTTCAACACGAACCGGCACTATTGCATAGCCGTTCGAACCGGTACTAATGGTACCATTAGTACCGGGCCAAAATCGAACCGGGACTAATGTGTCTCATATAAGGTCCTTTTTCTACTAGTGGGTAGAGACCAATGAGATTGAAGGCCCAAGACGGTTGGAAAGGTTGGCCCTTTAGTACAGGTTTATGCCACAAACCGGGACTAAAGGGGCTCGTGGGGCCCCGGCCTGACGCTAGCCTGCCACCACCCCTTTAATACCGGTTCGTGCCACGAACCGGTACTAAAGGTTCAACACGAACCGGCACTAATGCATAGCCGTTCGAACCTGTACTAATGGTACCATTAGTACCGGGCCAAAATCGAACCGAGACTAATGTGTCTCATATAAGGTCCTTTTTCTACTAGTGGGTAGAGATCAGTGAGATTGAAGGCCCAAGACGGTTGGAAAGGAGAGCTAAATGGGACCGAATTCTTTTCTCATGCTAACAACTCAGAAATCCTTTCTGACAACCCTCTTATAGTTAATCATCTCAGACTTATTCTTGTGGATACCATGTTCAGCTGTGTATAACCAACAGGGCATGCTCTGGTTCTGAAGAGATAGTTTAGTGTTTCTGCTTGTAATTTGCTGAATATATATGTATCACTTTGAGCAGCAATTGATAGAATATAAATATCCCTTATGTTCATGTCATGTACAGCACACCCAAGTATGGCAAAATTCAAAATTAAATTGCAGGAGGCAGGGAGGAAACTAAGTGAAATCTTAGCACTTTAAACTATATGTACGGACGAGTTGCATGCACCATCCTATCATATCCATCTGTACCGCATTCTCAATCATGTTTCCATCTATCATGGTGAAATCCCAAACGCATTCTAGTCCAACACAGACCTCATACTTCTCAACATTATCACTCCCCATGATTTCTGCTTCTTTTGTTTTTTGGATTTGAGCTCAAGTCTTGTCCTTGTACAGGATTCAGTAAAACATCATTACTGATTAATGCAGAAGTGAAGGGGTTCATCATCACGACTATATATTGCCAAGGTAACCTCTATCTCTTCCTCATGCTGTCACGCTCACTGATGTCTACTACACAACCTTCTTCTTGTAGACGTTGTTGGGCCTCCAAGTGCAGAGGTTTGTAGGACAGTAGCAAATTTCCCTCAAGTGGATGAACTAAGGTTTATCAATCCGTGGGAGGCGTAGGATGAAGATGGTCTCTCTCAAACAACCCTGCAACCAAATAACAAAGAGTCTCTTGTGTCCCCAACACACCCAATACAATGGTAAATTGTATAGGTGCACTAGTTCAGCGAAGAGATGGTGATACAAGTGCAATATGGATGGTATATATAGGTTTTTGTAATCTGAAAATATAAAAACAGCAAGGTAACTAATGATAAAAGTGAGCGTAAACGGTATTGCAATGATAGGAAACAAGGCCTAGGGTTCATACTTTCGCTAGTGCAAGTTCTCTCAACAATAATAACATAATTGGATCATATAACTATCCCTCAACATGCAACAAAGAGTCACTCCAAAGTCACTAATAGCGGAGAACAAACAAAGAGATTATGGTAGGGTACGAAACCAGCTCGAAGTTATTCTTTCCAATCAATCCGTTGGGCTATTCCTATAAGTGTCACAAACAACCCTAGAGTTCATACTAGAATAACACCTTAAGACACAAATCAACCAAAACCCTAAAGTCACCTAGATACTCCAATGTCACCTCAAGTATCCATGGGTATGATTATACGATATGCATCACACAATCTTAGATTCATCTATTCAACCAACACATAGAACCTCAAAGAGTGCCCCAAAGTTTCTACCAGAGAATCATGACGAAAACGTGTGCCAACCCCTATGCATAGATTCATGGGCGGAACCCGCAAGTTGATCACCAAAACATACGTCAAGTGAATCACGTGATATCCCATTGTCACCATAGATACGCACGGCAAGACATACATCAAGTGTTCTCAAATCTTTAAAGACTCAATCCGATAAGATTACTTCAAGGGGAAAACTCAATCCATTACAAGAGAGTAGAGGGGGACAAGAAACATAAGATCCAACTATAATAGCAAAGCTCGCGATACATCAAGATCGTGCCAAATCAAGAACATGGGAGGGAGAGAGATCAAACACATAGCTACTGGTACATACCCTCTGCCCCGAGGGTGAACTACTCCCTCCTTGTCATGGAGAGTGCCGGGATGATGAAGATGGCCACCGGTGAGGCTTCCCCCCTCCGACAGGGTGCCGGAACAGGGTCCCGATTGGGTTTTGGTGGCTACAGAGGCTTGCGGCGGCGGAACTCCCGATCTATTCTCTGTTCTGGAAGTTTTAGGGTACGTGGAGTTATATAGGCGGAAGAAGTACGTCAGGGGAGCCACGAGGGGCCCACAAGGCAGGGGCGCGCCCTAGGGGGGGTGGGCACGCCCCCCGCCCTCGTGGCTTCCTCGTTCCTTCCTTGACGTGGGTTCCAAGTCCATCGGGTAGCTTTCCTTCCAAAAATAACTTCTCTAGTTGATTTCATTCCGTTTCGACTCCGTCTGATATTCCTTTTCTTCAAAACACTGAAATAGGCTAAAAACAGCAATTCTGGGCTGGGCCTCCGGTTAATAGGTTAGTCCCAAAAATAATATAAAAATGGATAATAAAGCCCAATATTGCCCAAAACAGTAGATAATATAGCATGGAGCAATCAAAAATTGTAGATACGTTGGAGATGTATCAAGCATCCCCAAGCTTAACTCTTGCTCATCCTCGAGTAGGTAAATGATAAAAAAGATAATTTTTGATGTGGAATGCTAGTTGGCATAATTTCAATGTAATTCTTCTCACTCATGATATGAATATTCAGATCCGAAAGATTCCAGACAAAAGTTCATATTGACATAAAAGTAATAATACTTCAAGCATACTAACTAAGCAATTATGTCATCTCAAAATAACATGGCCAAAGAAAGTTCATCCCTACAAAATCATATAGTTTAGTCATGCTCCATTTTCGTCACACAAGAATGCTCTCATCATGCACAACCCCGATGACAAGCCAAGCAATTGTTTCATACTTTAGTAATCTCAAACCTATAAACTTTCACGCAATATATGAGCGCGAGCCATGGACATAGCACTATGGATGGAATATAATATGATGATGAGGGTTATGTGGAGAAGACAAAAAAGGAGAATGTCTCACATCAATGAGGCTAATCAACGGGCTATGGAGATGCCCATCAATTGATGTTAATGCAAGGAGTAGGGATTGCCATGCAACGGATGCACTAGAGCTATAAATGTATGAAATCTCAACAAAAGAAACTAAGTGGGTGTGCATCCAACTTGCTTGCTCACGAAGACCTAGGGCACTTGAGGAGGCCCATTGTTGGAATATACAAGCCAAGTTCTTTAATGAAAAATTCCCACTAGTATATGAAAGTGACAAAACAAGAGACTCTCTATATGAAGAACATGGTTCTACTTTGAAGCACAATATATGAGACTCGCTATATGAAGAACATGGTGCTACTTTGAAGCACAAGTGTGGAAAAAGGATAGTAACATTGCCCCTTCTCTCTTTTTCTCTCATTTTTTTGGTGGGCTCTTTGTCCTCTCTTTTTTTATTTGACCTCACATGGGACAATGCTCTAATAATGATGATCATCACACTTCTATTTATTTACAACTCAATATTACAACTCAATACTAGGACATAGTATGACTCTATATGAATGCCTCCGGCGGTGTACCGGGATATGCAATGAATCAATGAGTGACATGTATGAAAGAATTATGAACGGTGGCTTTGCCACAAATACTATGTCAACTACATGATCATGCTAAGCAATATGACAATGACGAATGTGTCATGATGAACGGTATGGTGGAAAGTTGCATGGCAATATATCTTGGAATGGCTATGGAAATGCCATAATAGGTAGGTATGGTGGCTGTTTTGAGGAAGATATAAGGAGGTTTATGTGTGAAAGAGCGTATCATATCACGGGGTTTGGATGCACCGGCGAAGTTTGCACCAACTCTCAATGTGAGAAAGGGCAATGCACGGTACCGAAGAGGCTAGCAATGATGGAAGGGTGAGAGTGCGTATAATCCATGGACTTAACATTAGTCATAAAGAACTCATATACTTATTGCAAAAATCTACAAGCCATCAAAAACAAAAGCACTACGCGCATGCTCCTAGGGGGATAGATTGGTAGGAAAATACCATCGCTCGTCCCCGACCGCCACTCATAAGGAGGACAATCAAATAACACCTCATGTTTCAAATTTGTTACATAATATTTACCATACGTGCATGCTACGGGACTTGCAAACTTCAACACAAGCATTTCTCAAATTCACAACTACTCAACTAGCACGACTTTGATATTATCACCTCCATATCTCAAAACAATTATCAAGCATCAAACTTTTCTTAGTATTCAACGCACTCATAGGAAAGTTTTTACTATTTTTTTATACCTATCATATTAGGATTTTTAAGTAAATTACCATGCTATTTAAGACTCTCAAAATAATCTAAGTGAAGCATGAGAGAACAATAGTTTCTATAAAACAAATCCACCACCGTGCTCTAAAAGATATAAGTGAAGTACTAGAGCAAAACTATAAAGCTCAAAAGATATAAGTGAAGCACAATGAGTATTCTATCAAATTCCAATTCATGTATGGCTTTCTCAAAAGGTGTGTACATCAAGGATGATTGTGGTAAACTAAAAAACAAAGACTCAAATCATACAAGACGCTCCAAGCAAAACACATATCATGTGGTGAATAAAAATATAGCTCCAAGTAAAGTTACCGATGGAAGTAGAAGAAAGAGGGGATGCCTTCCGGGGCATCCCCAAGCTTTGAATTTTTGGTGTCCTTGGATATTCTTGGGCGTGCCGTGGGCATCCCCAAGCATAGGTTCTTGCCACTCCTTGTTCCATAATCCATCAAAAAAATTCACCCAAAACTTGAAAACTTCACAACACAAAACTCAACAGAAATCTCGTGAGCTCCGTTAGCGAAAGAAAACAAAAGACCACTTTAAGGTACTGTAATGAACTCATTCTTTATTTATATTGGTGTTTAACCTACTGTATTCCAACTTCCCTATGGTTTATAAACTACTTTACTAGCCATAGATTCGTCAAAATAAGCAAACAACACACGAAAAACAGAATCTGTCAAAGACCGAACAGTCTGTAGCAATCTGTAACTAACGCAAACTTCTGGAACTCCAAAGCTTCAGCAAAAATAGGACGACCTAGGCAATTTGTTTATTGATCAGCAGCAATAGGAATCAGTATTTTGTCACGTTCGGATGATGTTTAATAATTGTTTTCGTGAACAGAAAGTTTCTGGAAATTACAGCAAGATCAAATAACTATCATCCAAGAAGATCCTATAGGTTTAACTTGGCATAAACACTAATTAAAACATAAAACCACATCTAAACAGAAGGTATATGGATTATTTATTCCTAAACAGAAACAAAAATATATAAAAAAACTAAAAATAAAATTGGGTTGCCTCCCAACAAGCGCTATCGTTTAACGCCCCTAGCTAGGCATAAAAGCAAGGATAGATCTAGGTATTGCCATCTTTGGTAGGCAATCCATAAGTGGCTCTCATGATAGATTCATATGGTAATTTTATTTTCTTCCTAGGGAAGTGTTCCATGCCCTTCTTTAATGGGAATTTGAATCTAATATTTCCTTCCTTCATATCAATAATTGCACCAATCGTTCTAAGGAAAGGTCTACCAAGAATAATAGGACATGAAGGATTGCAATCTATATCAAGAACGATAAAATCTACAAGCACATAATTCCTATTTGCAACAATAAGAACATCATTAATTCTTCCCATAGGTTTCTTAATAGTGGAATCCTCAAGGTGCAAGTTTAGAGAGCAATCATCAAAATCGCAGAAACCTAGCAAATGACACAAAGTTTTGGGAATAGTGGAAACACTAGCACCCAAATCACATAAAGCATAAAATTCATGATCCTTAATCTTTATTTTAATAGTTGGCTCCCACTCAACATAGAGTTTTCTAGGGATAGAAACTTCCAACTCAAGTTTTTCTTCATAAGATAGCATCAAGGCATCAACGATATGTTTAGTAAACGCTTTATTTTGACTATAAGCATGAGGAGAATTTAGCACGGATTGCAACAAGGAACTACAATCAATTAAAGAACAACTTTCATAATTAAATTCCTTGAGATACAAAATAGTGGGTTTAGCAACATGTAGGGTTTCATTCTTTTCAATCCCACTTTTATCAATTTCATCATCAAGATCTAAAAACTCTGAATTCTTAGAACGCCTTCTAGGTAATGGTGGATCATGTTCAGTTTCATCAAGATTCATATTACAAAACAAAGATTTTATAGGGGACACATCAATAACTTTTAGATCTACAACTTGATTTTCATAGGAATTGGAAGAACACGCTTTAATAAAGGCATCTTTCGTAGCACGCATCCTAGCGGTTCTTTCCTTGCACTCATCAATGCAAATTCTCATGGCTTTGAGGGACTCATTGATATCATGCTTAGGAGGAATAGATCTAAGCTTTAAAGAATCAACATCAAGAGAAATTCTATCAACTTCCCTAGCCAATTCATCAACTTTAAGCAATTTTTCTTCAAGCAAGGCATTGAAATTCTTTTGCGAATTCATAAATTCTTTAACAGTAGTCTCAAATTCAGAGGGCATATTATTAAAAATTTCCATAAGAATTGTTGTAGGAATTTCCATAATTATTAGAGGAATTACTAGGATAAGGCCTAGGATTAAAATTCCCTTTATACGCGTTGTTACCAAAATTATTCCTACCAACAAAATTCACATCCATAGATTCATTATTATTCTCAATCAAAGTAGATAAATGCGTATCATTAGGATCAGAAGAAACACTCTTAGTAGCAAATAATTTCATAAGTTCATCCATCTTTCCACTCAAAACATTAATTTCTTCTATCGCATACACTTTTTTATTAGTAGATCTTTCAGTGTGCCATTGAGAATAATTAACCATAATATTATCTAGGAGTTTAGTAGCATCTCCTAAAGTGATTTCCATAAAAGTGCCTCCCGCGGCCGAATCTAAAAGATTTCTAGAAGCAAAATTCAATCCGGCATAAATGTTTTGTATAATCATCCACAAATTCAAACCATGAGTAGGGCAATTACGTATCATTAATTTCATTCTCTCCCAAGCTTGTGCAACATGTTCATGATCAAGTTGCTTAAAATTCATAATATCGTTCCTAAGAGAGATGATCTTAGCGGGAGGAAAATACTTAGAGATAAAAGCATCTTTGCACTTGTTCCAAGAATCAATACTATTTTTAGGCAAAGACGAAAACCAAGCTTTAGGACGATCTCTAAGCGAAAAAGGAAATAGCTTCAATTTAACAATATCATTATCGACCTCTTTCTTCTTTTGCATATCACATAAATCAACGAAGCTATTTAGATGAGTAGCGGCATCTTCACTAGGAAGGCCGGCGAATTGATCTTTCATAATAAGATTCAACAAAGCGGTATTGATTTCACAAGATTCAGTATTGGTAAGAGGAGCAATCGGAGTGCTAAGGAAATCATTATTGTTGGTATTGGTAAATTCACACAATTTGGTATTATCTTGAGCCATCGCGACAAGCAAGCAATCCAACACACGAGCAAACAAAGGCAAACGAGAAAAAGGCAAACGGAAAAGAGAGGGCGAATAAAACGGCAAGGGTGAAGTGGGGGAGAGGAGAACGAGAGGCAAATGGCAAATAATGTAATGCGGGAGATAAGGAATTGTGATGGGTACTTGGTATGTTGACTTTTGCATAGACTCCCCGGCAACGGCGCCAGAAACTGCTTGATGTCTACTACACAACCTTCTTCTTGTAGACGTTGTTGGGCCTCCAAGTGCAGAGGTTTGTAGGACAGTAGCAAATTTCCCTCAAGTGGATGACCTAAGGTTTATCAATCCGTGGGAGGCGTAGGATGAAGATGGTCTCTCTCAAACAACCCTGCAACCAAATAACAAAGAGTCTCTTGTGTCCCCAACACACCCAATACAATGGTAAATTGTATAGGTGCACTAGTTCGGCGAAGAGATGGTGATACAAGTGCAATATGGATAGTAGATATAGGTTTTCGTAATCTGAAAATATAAAAACAGCAAGGTAACTAATGATAAAAGTGAGCGTAAACGGTATTGCAATGATAGGAAACAAGGCCTAGGGTTCATACTTTCGCTAGTGCAAGTTCTCTCAACAATAATAACATAATTGGATCATATAACTATCCCTCAACATGCAACAAAGAGTCACTCCAAAGTCACTAATAGCGGAGAACAAACGAAGAGATTATGGTAGGGTACGAAACCACCTCAAAGTTATTCTTTCCAATCAATCCCTTGGGCTATTCCTATAAGTGTCACAAACAGCCCTAGAGTTCGTACTAGAATAACACCTTAAGACACAAATCAACCAAAACCCTAATGTCACCTAGATACTCCAATGTCACCTCAAGTATCCGTGGGTATGATTATACGATATGCATCACACAATCTCAGATTCATCTATTCAACCAACACATAGAACCTCAAAGAGTGCCCAAAAGTTTCTACCGGAGAATCACGACGAAAACGTGTGCCAACCCCTATGATAGGTTCATGGGTGGAACCCGCAAGTTGATCACCAAAACATACATCAAGTGAATCACGTGATATCCCATTGTCACCACAGATACGCACGACAAGACATACATCAAGTGCTCTCAAATCTTTAAAGACTCAATCCGATAAGATTACTTCAAGGGGAAATCTCAATCCATTACAAGAGAGTAGAGGGGGAGAAGAAACATAAGATCCAACTATAATAGAAAAGCTCGCGATACATCAAGATCGTGCCAAATCAAGAACACGAGGGAGAGAGAGAGAGAGAGAGAGAGAGAGAGAGAGAGAGATCAAACACATAGCTACTGGTACATGCCCTCAACCCCGAGGGTGAACTACTCCCTCCTCGTCATGGAGAGCGCCGGGATGATGAAGATGGCCACCGGTGAGGGTTCCCCCCTCTGGCAGGGTGCCGGAACAGGGTCTCGATTGGGTTTTGGTGGCTACAGAGGCTTGCGGCGGCGGAACTCCCGATCTATTCTCTGTTCTGGAAGTTTTAGGGTACGTGGAGTTATATAGGCGGAAGAAGTACGTGAGGGGAGCCACGAGGGGCCCACGAGGCAGGTGGGCGCGCTCTAGGGGGTTGGGCGCGCCCCCCACCCTCGTGGCTTCCTTTTTCCTTCCTTGATGTGGGGTCCAAGTCCACCGGGTAGCATTCCTTCCAAAAATAACTTCTCTAGTTGATTTCATTCCGTTTTGACTCCGTCTGATATTCCTTTTCTTCAAAACACTGAAATAGGCTAAAAACAACAATTCTGGGCTGGGCCTCCGGTTAATAGCTTAGTCCCAAAAATAATATAAAAGTGGATAATAAAGCCCAATATTGCCCAAAACAGTAGATAATATAGCATGGAGCAATCAAAAATTATAGATACGTTGGAGACGTATCACTCACCTTGTCCACGGCCATCTGCTGGAATAAATTAGGGCTTAATTAATTCATAAGTAAAGATGTATATGCTGACTTGGAATTTTGACAAGCGGCTTTGAGAACCACCATTACTATTAAATTTACAGGTTAGCTGTTTACAATCTGAAGGTTAACCTCTTTACTAAACTACTATGGATTTTCTTCCAAGGATCTAGTGTTGTAGGGTTTCAATTTGCTAAAGATTGTGGCTTTGAGAAGATTTTTGCCTTACTGCTGTGACTAGCTGGTTTAATCAGGTTTTCTGGCCCATGCTTGATGTATGTTCTTGGTGCTGATCTGATGAACTAGTGTTGCTTTGGCCATTTCCTTGTTGCTGGGCCATCTATTACTAGTGGATTCGTAAAATACTTGCTCCTTTACTGTTGCTCCCATATGAACGATTTTTTTACTTTATTGTTGAATAACATCTCCGGTGGGCATGGCCATGGGGGTGGAGACTAGAGAATATCCGCTTATCGTGCCCCAGGAATCCCAAGCATCGTTTAAGTTCCAATGAAAAAATAGGAGGTTGGATTATCCAAACTGTTAGTTATCCAAACTTCGATGAAACTGGAACTAGAGCAACGGCGGCTGTCATCCGCGACCAGAACGAGGTGTTTTTGGCAGCACAATGCCGCTTTCTAACACATGCAGCCGATGGGGCGACCTCCGAAGCTGAAGCTATGTGGGATGGCTTACTTCTAGACAACTCGATTGGATGTAATGTGGTGGTTGACACGCTCGAGGTGATCAACGTCTGTATTGGTCAATTACAATGGTGGGACTCGGCAGTTGCAGTCTACGCAGAATGTCTCGATGTGACAAACTTAATAGGGAAGGTCGTTTTTCGGCATTGTAAAAGAGAAGCTAATGGCGTCTCATATGAGCTAGCTAGATTTAGTTATCTGAATAAATTTTCATGTAATTGGGTGGATTACCCGGATGATTCCGGTCTTGGCAAACGATGTAATTGTTGCTTAAGTTAATAAAGCTAGCCATGATGGCCTTTTCCTAAAAAATATATATAATAGATAGATTCTAGCAAAATCTATGGTTGGTTTTACTCGATACTGTTAGAAGGGAGAGAGAGGGATTGATGGAATCGTTGATGGGTGGATTACTGAGCCTCGAGGGCGAGTATATATTGAGTACAAGACTTGGAGGGCAAGAGCTTCTCCTAGAGATAAGGAAGGAGACAGATTACAAATGCTAGACTACCAAATACATGTAACCCAGATATATCTCTAACATCCCCCCGCAGTTGTAGTGGTAGCGTGGCAGACAACGGGAGCATCGCGGACGGTCAGACTGGAGACAATAGCAGCCGACGGGCTGACATCCCCATGCAGTCATAGCGGGAGCTCGTGGACGAGTGAAGTCTACTACGCAACCTTCTTCTTGTAGACGTTGTTGGGCCTCCAAGTGTAGAGGTTTGTAGGACAGTAGCAAATTTCCCTCAAGATGACCTAAGGTTGATCAATCCGTGGGAGGCGTAGGATGAAGATGGTCTCTCTCAAGCAACCCTGCAACCAAATAACAGAGAGTCTCTTGTGTCCCCAACACACCCAATACAATGGTAAATTGTATAGGTGCACTAGTTCAGCGAAGAGATGGTGATACAAGTGCAATATGGATGGTAGATATAGGTTTTTGCAATCTGAAAATATAAAAACAGCAAGGTAACTAATGATAAAAGTGAGCGTAAACGGTATTGCAATGATAGGAAACAAGGCCTAGGGTTCATACTTTCACTAGTGCAAGTTCTCTCAACAATAATAACATAGTTGGATCATATAACTATCCCTCAACATGCAACAAAGAGTCACTCCAAAGTCACTAATAGCAGAGAATAAACGAAGAGATTATGGTAGGGTACGAAACCACCTCAAAGTTATTCTTTCCAATCAATCCGTTGGGCTATTCCTATAAGTGTCACAAACAGCCCTAGAGTTCGTACTAGAATAACACCTTAAGACACAAATCAACCAAAACCCTAATGTCACCTAGATACTCCAATGTCACCTCAAGTATCCATGGGTATGATTATACGATATGAGTCACACAATCTCAGATTCATCTATTCAACCAACACAAAGAACCTCAAAGAGTGCCCAAAAGTTTCTACCGGAGAATCACGATGAAAACGTGTGCCAACCCCTATGCATAGGTTCATGGGCGGAACCCGCAAGTTGATCACCAAAACATACATCAAGTGAGTCACGTGATATCCCATTGTCACCACAGATACGCACGGCAAGACATACATCAAGTGTTCTCAAATCTTTAAAGACTCAATCCGATAAGATAACTTCAAAGGGGAAACTCAATCCATTACAAGAGAAGAGGGGAATAAGAAACATAAGCTCCAACTATAATAGCAAAGCTCGCGATACATCAAGATCGTGCCAAATCAAGAACACGAGAGAGAGAGAGAGAGGTCAAACACATAGCTACTGGTACATACCCTCAGCCCCGAGGGTGAACTACTCCCTCCTCGTCATGGAGAGCGCCGGGATGATGAAGATGGCCACCAGTGAGGGTTCCCCCCTCCGGCAGGGTGCCGGAACAGGGTCCCGATTGGGTTTTGGTGGCTATAGAGGCTTGCGGCGGCGGAACTCCCGATCTATTCTCCGTTCTGGAAGTTTTAGGGTACGTGGATGTCGGATTTCGGGTTCCGGCAGACCCTTGAGGTTCGAACACTGGGGTGCGCGCGGAGATCTTTCCCCTAGCAGTTCACGCGTGAATGGTTAGCGAGGGATCTAAACTACGAACGATGAACAACACAAGGGACGCGAGGTTTATACTGGTTTGGGCCACCGATGTGGTGTAATACCCTACTCCAGTGTGTGGTGTGGTGGATTGCCTCAGGGGCTGATGATGAACAGTACAAAGGAAGAACAGCCTCGCGAGGGGTGTTCTTGGGCTGGTGCTATGAACTGCTTGGGTGAGTTCGATCGCCTCTCTCTCTCTCTGCTAGGGCTCTATCAGATGCCTCTACTCTGTTGTGGCTAGCTCTATTTATAGAGGGAGGCCCTGGGCCTCTTCCCAAATAATGAGCGGGAAGGGCGCCAACAATTGGCCATTTTGAAGGGGAACATCTAGTACACTTATCCTGACTAAAGTTGGTCTTCGGCTGCCAAAGGATCTGACGGTGATGACGTCCTGGGCTCCATGATGACCTCCTTCCTGCCGCTCTGCTGGTCTTGGTCTTGTTGCACCGAAGCGGTAACCTTTGCCTGATGCCTTGGCCTGTGCTTGCCTCCTTTGCACCAAAGGGGAAATGAGGACACTGCGTAGGCCGGCGCCCGCCTGGCCTCGATCGTCATGCTTGCGTCACGGGGCACCCTCGTGAGGTACCCTGCCTTGATTTCTCCGCCTCCTTGTGAGCCTTCCTGATGAGGCTACTCCTGAGGAAGGTTCCTGTCGTCCGCCCTGCGAGGCTTGGCCCCTCGCGAGGGTCTTGAGCTTGAGCTGATGAAGCTGGGCCGCGCTGGGCCCCCACTTGAGCCACGCCGCAGGCTGCAGGCAGGCAAGTCTGGGGATCCCCGTTCCCAGAACACCGACAGTAGCCCCCGGGCCCAAGGCGCGCCCGGACTTGGCTTAGCAGAGAAGCAAAGGGGCAAGTGCGAAGCGTCGCGGGCCCCAACAGCCTGCGGCCTAGGGCGCCGCGTGGCGAGATATTGGTCGTGGGCGTCTCAGCTCCCCACGACGCCTCGGCAACCGCATGACTTGACAAGTCCCTACATGCAGAAATGGGTCATGATTACCTGTGATCGTGGAGGCCGACGGTTGGCCTCCCCCGGCTATAAGTACGGAATGGCGCGAGCCCTTCCAGTCCATCTCTTCTTGCTGCTCCTTCCTCTCCATCCTTGCCCTTGCTCCACATTGCGACAATGGCTCCGATCCGCCGGTTTTCTGCAGAAGAGAAGGGAAAGGCCCCCCGAGAGGGTCCCAATCCGCTTCCGCCGAAGAAACGGCTAGTCCTCTGCCGCCGAGATGAGGGCGCCCGGCAGGAGGTGTCGAGGCCCTGGTACGAGCGGCCACCACCAGGGTTCCCGCTGCCCTTGTACACCAGCATTGAGGGCCCTGGAGGAGTAGACGCCGAGCGCCACGGACGACGACGCCGTCGGCGCCGGCGGGTCACGACGGTGCGCATTGTTCCCCCTGGAGTCCATGCTGAGGGCTCCTCCCAAGAGCTTGTGGCGACTCCGGAGATGAGCGACGACAGCTACGAGCCCCCGAGCTCGCGCCGCGCTCGGAGCCGGGCGGGCGCTTCAGGCTACCGGCGTCGGTGATCTGGATGGGGTTAGCGCCGGTGCCTTGCGACACACTGTTGATGATGGCGTCTCCTGCGGAGGCTCGCGTAGTCGGCGTTCCTTAGGATTAGCACCTTTTGTTTCCTGCAAAGAATCGGAGTAGCACCCCACGGGGTTATGTAAGGCGCTGGCCATGTTTTTGTGAATATTATTTCCTTATGATGAATCGGTGCGAGATGCTTGTTCTGCCCCAGCTCAGCTCCCCCTTTCTTTCCTCACGAGGGCTTGGTGCTCTGCGCTGACAGGTCCCGGTCCCCAGGTAGGCTTTAGCCGTCGCTGGTATGACAGGTCGCGATGCCGTGGGTCAAGGCCAGGAGGTGAGCGGCCCGAGGTCCAGTAAGAGCCCCTGAGTCGCGATGCTCAGGAGGTCCCCTTTAGCGCTTAAGCAGCCTTCGTTGGGCAAGAAAGGTAGCCAGCTTTGCCGTGACAGAGCAGCAGTAGGCGAGGGTTTAGCGCTGGTCGGATCAGTTTTTGCATGACTTATCTTGCGGGTTTGGAGCGGCACTCGATGAGGTGTCGTGTCTGCGCGACGGCAACTGAGGTGTTGCTGGGTCGGGACCTCGCGAGCTTCTTCCCTCTCCCCCGCGCTTTCCTTAATGCTCTACATCCTCAGGTCCCGGCCCTCGAGCGAGCTCAGTCGCCGCTGGTATGACAGGTCCTGATGCCGTGGGTCAAGGCCAGGGGGTGAGGGCTAGAGAGCCAGTAAGAGCCCATGAGTCGCGATGCTCAGGTACCCCCCTTTTAACGTGCAAGCGGATCACGTTGGAGAGGAGGAGAGAAGGCTCGCGATGCCGCCAGCATTACTCCTGGAGCAGGTCCTGTGTACGAGTCACGAGGGGAAACAAGGTTTGTCGTTACGGTTGCCAGCCAACCATTGGTCGCTCCGAGGGAGTGATCGAGGGCACTGAGGGCTTGGTGAGGTGGCGCCTTGCGGGGCTGCCGCGGCCAGAGCTCAGCCACTCAGATTTATCGGCATTGCAGGGACGGACCCGTGCGCAAATGCCGTGCCTGAGCGAGCGGCTCCAAGGGTAGGTGTCAATCGAGCAGGCGATTAGGTCAAGCATGCCATGTATGAATAAGCAAATCCATCTAGATAGGTGCGGAGAAAGCATATGCCACTGGGTCTGGCCCGATCATCTTGGGGATAATGCAGCCCGAGGGGCGCCCCCAACAAGGTAAGTAAAGAACATAAGCAAAACGGATACATGCCACAGGGACGGAGCCACGCGGCCTAGGAATGATGCAGCCCGAGGGGCGCTCCCAGCTGAAAGCGGAACTTGGAAAGGTGTCACCTGATATGGTCAGAGATGGCTTGAGGTAGCGGATGACGCGTGATGAGGAAGCTGGCCCTCACGAGCCCTCCGGAGCTGGAGCCTCGGGAGCCT
>NC_041385.1:77490180-77519743 GCF_002162155.2 Triticum dicoccoides
GAGAGCCATCTCCATCTCTACCAGGACCGTGCGTTGCTTGACCTCCTGAGCCTCCAGAGCGCACCTCAGCAGGCGCTGATGGGCGGCGACCGCGTTTGGTAGGCCGAAAGGCATGCGAACATAGCTGTGAGGTGGACCCTCGCAACGCCCCACGCGTGAGGGCCAGAGGCGCTCCTGAGATGCGGCCCGGTTGAGCCCTGGTATGTCGATGCAGATTCGCAGCCCAGCATCCTCGCCTGGATGCGGGGCCACGGTGGGTAAGCGGCAATAGCCGCGCATGACTCTTGACTCCTGTAGCTCCTGGGTGTTCCTCGTGACGAACTCCTAAGGGTTTGGCCCTCCTTGCCTCATACCTTCCTGAGGGAAACGTGCCTTGAAGCACGCCTCCAAGTGGTGCCCGAGCGCCTCCCTCGTGACCCCGGCTAGGTCGGTGGCTTGCCATGAAAGAGCCCCCGAGCCCTGCTTGAGGAGGGCACCGGGTGCGCCTTCCTATGCGACAGAGGGTGGCGCCCCTTGAACGGGCGCGGGTCCTGTTGCCATGCCTCCGGAGGTGCCTACCCCATGAGGGCTTGGACCGGGCGAAGCCTTCTTCTTCTTGGGGATCGCCTCGTGAAGTCTCCCGCTCCTGTGATCTGGGTCTTCGATTGCTGCGGCTTGGAAGGCACGCTCAAGAGAGCACACTGCATCCCTTTCCTCACAAGGCATTGTGATGACTCCTCCGCTTCCTGGCGTCTTCAGGACATTGTAGCCATGGTGAGTCACTGCCATGAACTTGGCCAAAGCTGGGTACCCAAGAATGGCATTGTATGGCAGGCGAATGTGGGCGACGTCAAAGTCGATGAGCTCGGTGCGGTAGTTGTTGCGCTGTCCGAAGGTGACGAGAAGGCGAACTTGCCCTATCGGGACGGTGGAGCCATCGGTGACTCCTGAGAAAGGCTTGGTCGGCTGAAGCTGATCGTATGGCACTTGGAGATCGTTGAATGTCTCGACAGATAGGACGTTGAGTCCTGCTCCGGTGTCGATGAGGGTCCTGGTGACTTGCACGTTGCTAATGACTGGTGAGCAAAGCATGGGGAGGACTCCTGCCGTTGCCGCACACTTGAGCTGATCCGCTGAGCTGAACGTGATAGCGCACGACGACCACCCGAGAGGGCGTGTGGCCTCTGGCTTGGAGAGGACTGCATTCACCTCACGAGCAAACTGCTTGAAGATGCGCTGAGAGGCTGGGGCCTGAGTGCCACCCAGGATGCAAGCGATCGCGCGCGGCTCCTGGAAGCCCCCAGCCCCCTCGTCCCGATGATTGTCTTCGTACCTCCTTGGCAGCTGCGGCAGAGGTGGGAGCCCTGCATTGCCTTGAGGGCGATCCTCATGAGGTTGGTCCCTCCAACCTCCCTCGTGAGGCTAGTCCTGCCAGCGGTCCTCGCGAGGTCCGTCACGCCATCCTTGGCGAGGGCCATGGTCTTCCCAGCGTCCTGCGCCTCTTCCTCCTCCTCGGTCGTAGCCCCGATCATTGCGCTCGGGGCATCAGCCGATACGCCCTTCTCGTATGGCCCTGAGCTCCCGGCATTCGTTGGTGTTGTGGGTGTGGAGGTCGTGATACACACAGTATCGGCTGCCCTTGGATGACTCGGGCTGATCCCTGCCTTGCTTGGTGTCTGGTTCTGCCGCGAGCATGGCAGCCCCCTTGCGCTTCACGTCCTTGGCCTTGGGCTTCTTCTCTTCTAGATCGGCAGCCGGAAGCTCGAGGAGGGAGAGGCGCCCTTCCTCAGCCCTGGCGCATATGGTCGCCAAGTTGAACAGCTCCAGGGATGTGCACATGTCTTCATGCATTGCTAGCTCCTCCTTCATCTTGACGTCATGCACGCCATCGGAGAAGGCTGAGATGATGGCTTCCTCATTTACCTTGGGGATTTTGAGGCGGGCGTTGTTGAAGCGCTGGATGTACTTCTGCAGGGTCTCTCCTGGCTGCTGCTTGTTGCGGCGCATGTCGCTCACGGCCGGAGGCCGGTCGCGAGTGCCTTCGAAGTTGGCAATGAAGCGGGTGCACATTTCGTCCCAGGAGGAGATCGTGCCGGGAGCCAGGTTCAGGAGCTAGGTTCGGGCTCCGTCCTTCAGCGCCATGGGGAACCAATTCGCCATGACCTTTTCGTCCCCGTTACCGACTTCGATGCCCAGCTCGTAGAGCTGAAGGAACTCCGTAGGGTCGGCGGTGCCGTCGTAGCGAGGAGGCAGGTTCAGCTTGAACTTGCCGGGCCATGCGACGCTGCGTAGCTCGGCGGTGAAGGCGCGGCAGCCTGCAGTGGCTACCGGGGCTCTCCACTGATGCGGAGCATGCTCTTGTGGGTTCCCGTGCACCGCTGCATGGAGCAGCACGGGGTCTTGACGCGGTGGCGCTGGAGCGTGATCGCGGCGCTCCGGTGCTGGGAGCACGCGAGCACCTTCTTGGGGACGAGGGATCTCCTGGCAGCTCCTTTCTTGTTACGCGGGCGCCGAACGTGGAGGATCTCAGCATGGGGCCACACGCCTTGGACCCAGGGCGCCTTCTTGGGGAGGAGGTGGCGGGGGCACCTCCGGCTCCCTGCCTCCCGCGCGGGGTGAAGGGCGAGGCAGTGAGAGGGACGGCGCTGGGGAGCCCCTTGCGGCGCGGACGAGCTCGGCGACGCGGTCGAGCCACTCCTCGTAGACGTCGTCGACGGGGCGGTAGCGCAGGAGCTCGTTTGCCGCGATGAGCGCGGCTCGAGCCTCCATGGGAGCACGGTGCGCGCGGGACGAAGAACCAGCTGGGGCGAGCGAAGGAGTAGCGGTGCAGCCTTCTCGCCTCACCGATGGATGCAGGCACGAGGCCTACTGCTCGTTCCCCGCTGGGCCGGTGGCGGCGTTGGCGGCAGGCGATGAGGAACGACGGGGGTGTCCGCCGATGGGAGCCGTCTGGGTGACTCGAGCGGTGCGAGCAGCCCGGCGCTCGGTGCGAGCTCGGCGAGCGTCAGCCATGGACACAACGGAAGATCACACACGACCAGCGGAAGAAAGATTCCGGCGCACCCCTACCTGGCGCGCCAAATGTCGGATATTGGGTTCCGGCAGACCCTTGAGGTTCGAACACTAGGGTGCGCGCGGAGATCTTTCCCCTACCAGCTCACGCGTGAATGGTTAGCGAGGGATCTAAACTACGAACGATGAACAACACAAGGGACGCGAGGTTTATACTGGTTCGGGCCACCGATGTGGTGTAATACCCTACTCCAGTGTGTGGTGTGGTGGATTGCCTCAGGGGCTGATGATGAACAGTACAAAGGAAGAATCGCCTCGCGAGGGGTGTTCTTGGTCTGGTGCGATGAACTACTTGGGTGAGTTCGATTGCCTCTCTCTCTCTGCTAGGGCTCTATCAGATGCCTCTACCCTGTTGTGGCTAGCTCTATTTATAGAGGGAGGCCCTGGGCCTCTTCCCAAATAATGAGCGGGAAGGGCGCCAACAAATGGCCATTTTGAAGGGGAACATCTAGTACACTTATCCTGACTAAAGTTGGTCTTCGGCTACCAAAGGCTTTGACGGTGACGCCGTCCTAGGCTCCACGATGACCTCCTTCCTGCCGCTCTGTTGGTCTTGGTCTTGTTGCACCGAAGCGGTAAACTTTGCCTGATGCCTTGGCCTGTGCTTGCCTCCTTTGCACCAAAGGGGAAATGAGGACATTGCGCAGGCCGGCGCCCGACTGGCCTCGATCGTCATGGCTTGCGTCACGGGGCACCCTCGTGAGGTACCCTGCCTTGATCTCTCCGCCTCCTCATGAGCCTGCCTGACGAGGCTGCTCCCGAGGAAGGTTCCTGTCATCCGCCCCGCGAGGCTTGGCCCCTCGCGAGGGTCTTGAGCTTGAGCTGATGAAGCTGGGCCGCGCTGGCCCCCACTTGAGCCACGCCGCAGGCCGCAGGCAGGCAAATCTGGGGACCCCGTTCCCAGAACATCGACAGTGGAGTTATATAGGCGGAAGAAGTACGTCAGGGGAGCCACGAGGGGCCCATGAGGCAGGGGGCGCACCCTAGGGGGGTGGGCGCCCCCCCACCCTCGTGGCTTCCTCGTTCCTTACTTGACGTGGGGTCCAAGTCCATCGGGTAGCTTTCCTTCCAAAAATAACTTCTCTAGTTGATTTCATTCCGTTTCGACTCCGTCTCATATTCCTTTTCTTCAAAACACTGAAATAGGCTAAAAACAACAATTCTGGGCTGGGCCTCCGGTTAATAGGTTGGTCCCAAAAATAATATAAAGTGGATAATAAAGCCCAATATTTCCCAAAATAGTAGATGATATAGCATGAATCAATCAAAAATTATAGATACGTTGGAGACGTATCACTCACCTTGTCCACGGCCGTGTGCTGGAATAAATTAGGGCTTAATTAATTCATAAGTAAAAATGTATATGCTGACTTGGCATTTTGACGAGCGGCTTTGAGAACCACCATTACTATTAAATTTACAGGTTAGCTGGTTACAATCTGAAGGTTAACCTCTTTACTAAACTACTATGGATTTTCTTCCAAGGATCTAGCGTTGTAGGGTTTCAATTTGCTAAAGATTGTGGCTTCGAGAAGATTTTTGCCTTACTGCTGTGACTAGCTGGTTTAATCAGGTTTTTTGGCCCATGCTTGATGTATGTTCTTGGTGCTGATCTGATGAACTAGTGTTGCTTTGGCCATTTCCTTGTTGCTGGTCCATCTATTGCTGGTGGATTAGTAAAATACTTGCTCCTTTACTGTTGCTCTCATATGAACGATTTTTTTACTTTATTGTTGAATAGCATCTCCGGTGGGCATGGCCATGGGGGCGGAGACTAGAGAATATCCGCTTATCGTGCCCCAGGCATCCCAAGCATCGTTTAAGTTCCAATGAAAAAATAGGAGGTTAGATTATCCGATTATCCAAACTGTTAGTTATCCAAACTTCGATGAAACTGGAACTGGAGCAACGGCGGCTATCATCCGCGACTAGAACGGGGTGTTTTTGGCAGCACAATGCCGCTTTCTAACACATGCAGCCGATGGGGCGACCTCCGAAGCTGAAGCTATGTGGGATGGCTTACTTCTAGCCAACTCGATTGGATGTAATGTGGTGGTTGACTCGCTCAAGGTGATCAACATCTGTATTGGTCAATTACAATGGTGGGACTCGGCAGTTGCAGTCAACACAGAATGTCTCGATGTGACAAACTTAATAGGGAAGGTCGTTTTTCGGCATTGTAAAAGAGAAGATAATGGCGTCTCATATGAGCTAGCTAAATTTAGTTATCTGAATAAATTTTCATGTAATTGGGTGGATGACCTGGATGATTCCGGTCCTGGCAAACGATGTAATTGTTGCTTAAGTTAATAAAGCTAGCCATGATGGCCTTTTCCTAAAAAAATATATAATAGATAGACTCTAGCAAAATCTATGGTTTGTTTTACTCGATACTGTTAGAAGGGAGAGACAGGGATTGATGGAATCGTTGATGGGTGGATTACTAAGCCTCGAGGGCAAGGATATATTGAGTACAAGACTTGGAGGGCAAGAAGCCTCTCCTGGAGATAAGGTAGGAGACAGATTACAAATCCTAGACTACCAAATACAAGTAACCCAAATATATCTCTAACATCCCCCCCGCAGTCGTAGCGGTAGCGTCCAAGACAACGGGAGCGTCGCGGACGGTCAGACTGGAGAGAATAGCAGCCGACGGGCTGACATCCCCCTGCACTCATAGCGGGAGCTCGTGGACGATTGATGTCTACTACGCAACCTTCTTCTTGTAGACATTGTGGGGCCTCCAAGTGCAGAGGTTTGTAGGACAGTAGCAAATTTCCCTCAAGTGGATGACCTAAGGTTTATCAATCTGTGGGAGGCATAGGATGAAGATGGTCTCTCTCAAGCAACCCTACAACCAAATAACAGAGAGTCTCTTGTGTCCCCAACACACCCAATACAATGGTAAATTGTATAGGTGCACTAATTCGGCGAAGAGATGGTGATACAAGTGCAATATGGATGGTAGATATAGGTTTTTGCAATCTGAAAATATAAAAACAGCAAGGTAATTAATGATAAAAGTGAGCGTAAACGGTATTGCAATGATAGGAAACAAGGCCTAGGGTTCATACTTTCACTAGTGCAAGTTCTCTCAACAATAATAACGTAGTTGGATCATATAACTATCCCTCAACATGCAACAAAGAGTCACTCCAAAGTCACCAATAGCGGAGAACAAACGAAGAGATTATGGTAGGGTACGAAACCACCTCAAAGTTATTCTTTCCAATCAACCCGTTGGGCTATTCCTATAAGTGTCACAAACAACCCTAGAGTTCATACTAGAATAACACCTTAAGACACAAATAAACCAAAACCCTAATGTCACCTAGATACTCCAATGTCACCTCAAGTATCCATGGGTATGATTATACGATATGCGTCACACAATCTCAGATTTATCTATTCAACCAACACAAAGAACCTCAAATATTGCCCAAAAGTTTCTACCAGAGAATCACGACGAAAACGTGTGCCAACCCCTATGCATAGGTTCATGGGCGGAACCCGCAAGTTGATCACCAAAACATACATCAAGTGAGTCACATGATATCCCATTGTCACCACAGATACGCACGGCAAGACATACATCAAGTGTTCTCAAATCTTTAAAGACTCAATCCGATAAGATAACTTCAAAGGGGAAACTCAATCCATTACAGGAGAGAAGAGGGGGAGAAGAAACATAAGATCTAACTATAATAACAAAGCTCGCGATACATCAAGATCGTGCCAAATCAAGAACACGAGAGAGAGAGATCAAACACATAGCTACTGGTACATACCCTCAGCACCGAGGGTGAACTACTCCCTCCTCTTCATGGAGAGCGCCGGGATGATGAAGATGGCCACCGGTGAGGGTTCCCCCCTCCGTCAGGGTGCCAGAACAGGGTCCTGATTGGGTTTTGGTGGCTACAGAGGCTTGCGGCTGTGGAACTCCCGATCTATTCTCCATTCTGGAAGTTTTAGGGTACGTGGAGTTATATAGGTGGAAGAAGTACGTCAGGGGAGCCACAAGGGGCCCACGAGGCAGGGGGGCGTGCCCTAGGGGGGTGGGCGCCCCCTCACCCTCGTGGCTTCCTTGTTCCTTCCTTGACGTGGGGTCCAAGTCCATCGGGTAGCTTTCCTTCCAAAAATAACTTCTGTAGTTGATTTCATTCCGTTTCGACTCCGTCTAATATTCCTTTTCTTCAAAACACTGAAATAGGCTAAAAACAACAATTCTGGGCTGGCCCTCCGGTTAATAGGTTAGTCCCAAAAATAATATAAAGTGGATAATAAAGCCCAATATTGCCAAAAACAGTAGATAATATAGCATGGAGCAATCAAAAATTATAGATACGTTGGATACGTATCAAGCATCCCCAAGCTTAATTCCTGCTCGTCCTCGAGTAGGTAAATGATAAAAAAGATAATTTTTGATGTGGAATGCTAGTTGGCATAATTTCAATGTAATTCTTCTCACTCATGATATGAATATTCTGATCCAAAAGATTCCAGACAAAAGTTCATATTGACATAAAAGTAATAATACTTCAAGCATACTAACTAAGCAATTATGTCATCTCAAAATAACATGGACAAATAAAGTTCATCCCTACAATATCATATAGTTTAGTCATGCTCCATTTTCGTCACACAAGAATGCTCTCATCATACACAACCCCGATGACAAGCCAAGCAATTGTTTCATACTTTAGTAATCTCAAACCTATAAACTTTCATGCAATATATGAGCGCGAGACATGGACATATCACTATGGGTGGAATAGAATATGATGATGGGGGTTATGTGGAGAAGACAAAAAAGGAGAAGGTCTCACATCAACGAGGCTAATCAACAAGCTATGGAGATGCCCATCAACTGATGTTAATGCAAGGAGTAGGGATTGCCATGCAACGGATGCACTAGAGCTATAAATGTATGAAAGCTCAACAAAAAAAACTAAGTGGGTGTGCATCCAACTTGCTTGGTCACGAAGACCTAGGGCACTTGAGGAGGCCCATTGTTGGAATATACAAGCCAAGTTCTTTAATGAAAAATTCCCACTAGTATATGAAAGTGACAAAACAAGAGACTCTCTATATGAAGAACATGGTTCTACTTTGAAGCACAATATATGAGACTCGCTATATGAAGAACATGGTGCTACTTTGAAGCAAAAGTGTGGAAAAAGGATAGTAACATTGACTCTTTATCTTTTTCTCTCATTTTTTTGGTGGGCTCTTTGGCCTCTTTTTTTACGTCACATGGGACAATGCTCTAATAATGATGATCATCACACTTCTATTTATTTACAACTCAATATTACAACTCGATACTAGAACATAGTATGACTCTATATGAATGCCTCCGGCGGTGTACCAGGATATGCAATGAATCAATGAGTGACATGTATGAAAGAATTATGAACGGTGGCTTTGCCACAAATACTATGTCAACTACATGATCATGCTAAGCAATATGACAATGATGAATGTATCATGATGAACGGGATGGTGGAAAGTTGCATGCCGATATATCTCGGAATGTCTATGGAAGTGCCATAATAGGTAGGTATGGTGGCTGTTTTGAGGAAGATATAAGGAGGTTTATGTGTGAAAGAGCGTATCATATCACGGGTTTTGGATGCACCGGCAAAGTTTGCACCAACTCTCAATGTGAGAAAGGGCAATGCACGGTACCTAAGAGGCTAGCAATGATGGAAGGGTGAGAGTGCGTATAATCCATGGACTCAACATTAGTCATAAAGAACTCACATACTTATTGCAAAAATCTACAAGCCATCAAAAACCAAAGCACTACGCGCATGCTCCTAGGGGGATAGATTGGTATTAAAAGACCATCGCTCGTCCCCGACCGCCACTCATAAGGAGGACAATCAAAGAACACCTAATGTTTCAAATTTGTTACATAACATTTACCATACGTGCATGCTACGGGACTTGCAAACTTCAACACAAGCATTTATTAAATTCACAACTACTCAACTAGCACGACTTTGATATTATCACCTCCATATCTCAAAACAATTATCAAGCATCAAACTTCTCTTAGCATTCAACACACTCATAAGAAAGTTTTTACTATTTTTGTATACCCAGCATATTAGGATTGTTTAAGCAAATTACCATGCTATTTAAGACTCTCAAAATAATCTAAGTGAAGCATGAGAGATCAATAGTTTCTATAAAACAAATCCACCACCGTGCTCTAAAAGATATAAGTGAAGTACTAGAGCAAACAACAAACTACTCCGAAAGATATAAGTGAAGATCAATGAGTAGTCGAATAAGTATGCAACTATATGAAGACTCTCCCATTTTAAGAATTTCAGATCTTGGTATTTTATTCAAAAAGCAAGCAAAACAAAAGAAAAGAAAATAAAATGACGCTCCAAGCAAAACACATATCATGTGGTGAATAAAAATATAGCTCCAAGTAAAGTTACCGATGAACGAAGACGAAAGAGGGGATGCCATCCGGGGCATCCCCAAGCTTAGGCTCTTGGTTATCCATGAATATTACCCTGGGGTGCCTTGGGCATCCCCAAGCTTAGGCTCTTGCCACTCCTTATTCCATAGTTCATCGAATCTTTACCCAAAACTTGAAAACTTCACAACACAAAACTTAACAGAAAACTCGTAAGCTCCGTTAGCGAAAGAAAACAAAACACCACTTCAAGGTACTGTAATGAACTCATTCTTATTGGTGTTAAACCTACTTTATTCCAACTTCTATATGGTTTGCAAACTATTTTACTAGCCATAGATTCATCAAAGTAAGCAAACAACACACGAAAAACAGAATTTGTCAAAAACAGAACAGTCTGTAGTAATCTGTAACTAACGCAAACTTATGGAACTCAAAAACTTCTACCAAAATAGGAAGACCTAGATAATTTGATTATTGATCTTCTTCAATTGGAATCAGTATTTGATCACGTTCTGGTAATTTAAAACAATTGTTTTCGTGAACAGAAAGTTTCTGGAATTTTCAGCAAGATCAAATAACTATCATCCAAGAAGAGCCTATAGGTCTTACTTAGCACAAACACTAATTAAAACATAAAAACACATCTAACTAGAGGCTAGATGATTTATTTATTACTAAACAGAACCAAAAATCAAGAAACAAAAATAAAGTTGGGTTGCCTCCCAACAAGCGCTATCGTTTAACGCCCCTAGCTAGGCATGATGATTTCAATGATGCTCGCATAAGACATAAGAATTGAAACATAAAGAGAGCATCATGAAGAATATGACTAGCACATTTAAGTCTAACCCACTTCCTATGCATAGGGATTTTGTGAGCAAACAACTTATGGGAACAATAATCAACTAGCATAGGAAGGCAAAACAAGCGTAACTTCAAGATTTTAAGCACATAGAGAGGAAACTTGATATTATTGCAATTCCTACAAGCATAAACTCCTCCCTCATAATAATTTTCAGTAGCATCATGAATGAATTCAACAATATAACCAGCACCTAAAGCATTCTTTTCATGATCTACAAGCATAGAAATTTTACTACTCTCCACATAAGCAAAATTCTTCTCATTCGGAATAGTGAGAGTATCATAAGAGACTTGAATACTATAAATTGTTTCCACATTAAAAGAGTAAGGTTCAAGAAAAGGGTAATCATAATCATGACAAGTTTTATAAATATAATCATCACTACTCTTTATAGCATAAGTTTCTTCACAATAATCATCATAAGTAGCAACTTTGTTCTCATCATAATCAATTGAAACCTCTTCTGAAATAGTGGATACATCACTAAATAAAGTCATGACCTCTCCAAATCCACTTTCATAAATATTATAAGATTCAACATCCTCTAATATTGTGTTATCACTACTTCCTAAAGTTGACACTCTTCCAAACCCACTTTCATCAATATAATCAGCATAGGTAGAAGTCATGATATCATTGTAACAACTTTGCATATCAAAACTTGGGAGGCTAAAAATATCGTCATTATTAAACATAGCATCCCCAAGCTTGGAACAAACATTAATTTCAGCAAATATATTCTCAAATATGTCATCCTCATCCAACATAGCTTCCCCAAGCTTGGGTCTTTTCATATCATAAGCATAATTACTCTCACCATTAATAGTGTGGATAGCACCAATGGTATAGCAAACATTATATTCTTCCAAGCAAGTGCCAAAAAGATTTTGAAGATCATAAGAAGTATCATTATCTTCCCAATCATAATCATCACATAAAGCAATAGGCATAACGAGATCATCATCAAGTGTATCATCTTCATTTTCATGAGGCACAACAATAATAGGAGCAACCTTATTTGGGAGAGATACCTTTTTACCTCTCTTCCTTTTTCTTTTCTTCTTCTTCACCACATCATGTGTGGGTTCAATCCTCTTTTTGGAGCTCCTTATTAATGAGATTGGTTGAATAGAAGGCTCCTCCTCGTTACCTGATTCATCATAAGAAATAATAGGAGGATATTGGGAAGTCTCTTCCCTTTCATTAGCATTCTCTTCATCTTCTATTTGTTTTGTTTTATTTATGTAATTGGCAATATAAGGATTTTCAATGCAATTCACCACACAATACATATAAATTTCCTCTAGATCAAAACCAAGAAGTTTGTAACGGGCAAATTCTGGAAGATCATTAGTTAAACATTTCATTTCTTCATAACCCATAAGAAGACTAAGCTCTTTATGATGCTCAAGGGTAATCAAATTATCACAATATTTGGACACGACTTGATCATGAAGCAAATAGCATTGGAGCTTTAAATGACTATGTTCATTGCAAAGGTCACAAGGGGCGCGAAAAATATTGAATCTTTCAGCGCAATCATCAGGACTTTCTTGCAATAATATAGTTTCTAAGTACTTATGCCTCTTGCAATATCTATCTTCCCTATTTGGTGTGTACTTGCAAACCCAATGCACTCCACAAAAATTGACATGTTTATAGGAGGCATTTTCATCATAACTAGTGCAATCATCATTAGTATCATGGATATTCAAAGTATTCATACTAACAACATTGCAATCATGCTCATCATACAAAGATCTAGTGCCAAACATTTTAATGCATTCTTCTTTTAGCACTTTGGCACAATTTTCCTTTCCATCATACTCACGAAAGATATTAAAAAGATGAAGCGTATGAGGCAAACTCAATTCCATTTTTTTGGAGTTTTATTTTATAAACTAAACTAGTGCTAAAACAACAAACAAAAAGATTCGATTGCAAGATCTAAATATATGCCTTCAAGCACTCACCTCCCCGGCAACAGCGCCAGAAACTGCTTGATTGACGGGGTGTGAGTGCCGCTTACCTAGCCTCCCCGGCAATGGCGCCATAAACTACTTGATGTCTACTACACAACCTTCTTCTTGTAGACGTTGTTGGGCCTCCAAGTGCAGAGGTTTGTAGGACAGTAGCAAATTTCCCTCAAGTGGATGACCTAAGGTTTATCAATCCGTTGGAGGCGTAGGATGGAGATGGTCTCTCTCAAGCAACCCTGCAACCAAATAACAGAGAGTCTCTTGTGTCCCCAACACACCCAATACAATGGTAAATTGTATAGGTGCACTAGTTCGGCGAAGACATGGTGATACAAGTGCAATATGGATGGTAGATATAGGTTTTTTAATCTGAAAATATAAAAACAGCAAGGTAACTAATGATAAAAGTGAGCGTAAATGGTATTGCAATGATAGGAAACAAGGCCTAGGGTTCATACTTTCACTAGTGCAAGCTCTCTCAACAATAATAACATAATTGGATCATATAACTATCCCTCAACATGCAATAAAGAGTCACTCCAAAGTCACTAATAGCGGAGAAAAAACGAAGAGATTATGGTAGGGTACGAAACCAGCTCGAAGTTATTCTTTCCAATCAATCCGTTGGGCTATTCCTATAAGTGTCACAAACAGCCCTAGAGTTCGTACTAGAATAACACCTTAAGACACAAATCAACCAAAACCCTAATGTCACCTAGATACTCCAATGTCACCTCAAGTATCCATGGGTATGATAATACGATATGCATCACACAATCTCAGATTCATCTATTCAACCAACACAAAGAACCTCAAAGAGTGCCCAAAAGTTTCTACCGGAGAATCACGACGAAAACGTGTGCCAACCCCTATGCATAGGTTCATGGGCGGAACCCGCAAGTTGATCACCAAAACATACATCAAGTAAGTCACATGATATCTCATTGTCACCATAGGTACGCATGGCAAGACATACATCAAGTGTTCTCAAATCTTTAAAGGCTCAATCCGATAAGATAACTTCAAAGGGGAAACTCAATCCATTACAAGAGAGAAGAGGGCGAGAAGATACATGAGATCCAACTATAATAGCAAAGCTCGTGATACATCAAGATCGTCCCAAATCAAGAACACGAGAGAGAGAGAGAGAGATCAAACACATAACTACTGGTACATACCCTCAGCACCGAGGGTGGACTACTCCCTCCTCGTCATGGAGAGTGCCGGGATGATGAAGATGACCACCGGTGAGGGTTCCCCCCTCCGGCAGGGTGCCGGAACAGGGTCCCGATTGGGTTTTGGTGGCTACAGAGGCTTGCGGCGGCGGAACTCCCGATCTATTCTCCGTTCTGGAAGTTTTAGGGTATGTGGAGTTATATAGGTGGAAGAAGTACGTCAGGGGAGCCACGAGGGGCCCACGAGGTAGGGGGCGCGCCCTAGGGGGGTGGGCGCGCCCCCCACCCTCGTGGCTTCCTCGTTCCTTCCTTGACGTGGGGTCCAAGTCCATTGGGTAGCTTTCCTTCCAAAAATAACCTCTCTAGTTGATTTCATTCCGTTTCGACTCCGTCTGATATTCCTTTTCTTCAAAACACTGAAATAGGCCAAAAACAACAATTCTGGGCTGGGCCTCCGGTTAATAGGTTAGTCCCAAAAATAATATAAAGTGGATAATAAAGCTCAATATTGCCCAAACAGTAGATAATATAGCATGGAGCAATCAAAAATTATAGATACGTTGGAGATGTATCAACGATGTCGCGTCACGGACGCGTTGACTGTAGAGGAAACCGACGAGTTGCTCATGCGGATGATAGCCCTTTGTGCCGATGTGGAGGTAGCTGAGAGCGTAGGGTGGTGTAGCCGTGGTCAAGGTAGCCGTGCGAAGAATACCATGGTCGATGTCGAGTCGGGGTAGCCGGTGTCGAGGTAGTCGCCGTGGACCAGAAAGAAGAGCAGCAGCGGCAGCCTGAGGAGGCGGCGACGACGGCTTGGAGCCCGACGGTGCTCGAAGTAGGCTAGGAAGAACCTGACAGCATGACGAAGACCGGCGCAGACGATGGCGTTCCCACTCCTAGGAAGACAGGGCGACACATACCACACAGGAGTCGACGCACATGGACGGCGAAGTGGATCGCGTGCCGTGGCGCTACGCCTAAAGGGGCGACGCAGCGACATAGCGCGGGTCGGGGCGATGGCGGGGAAGACCTCAGGACGGCGGCAGGGACCGCGTGCGACGCTCACTACGGCCCGACGGGGCGACGCAGCGGTAGCGCGAGGGTCGATGCAGCCACGAAGACGGCCTGAGTAGACGGCCTCGGAGTGGTGGTGGACCGCGGGCCGCGGCACTACGGCTCGAAGGGGCAACGCAGTGGCAACACGTGGGTCGGTGCAGCTGTGGAGAGAACGACGGGGCGACGGCAGGGACCGCGCCACACTCGCTACGCCCGATGGGGCGACGCAGCGGCAGCGCGAGGGTCGGTGCGGCCACGAAGACGTCCTGGAGCGGACAGTCTCGAAGCGGCGATGGACCGCGGGCTGCGGCACTACGGCCCGAAAAGGTAACGCAGCGGCAGCACGTGGGTCGATGCAGCCGTGGGAAGAACCATGGGATGGCAGTGGCAGAGACAGGGGGGACCAGCAGGGGCCCTGGTGTTGGGGAACATAGTAATTTCAAAAAAATTCCTACGCACACGCAAGATCATGGTGATGCATAGCAACGAGAGGGGAGAGTGTTATCCACGTACCCTCGTAGACCGAAAGCGGAAGAGTTAGCACAACGCGGTTGATGTAGTCGTACGTCTTCACGGTCTGACCGATCCAAGTACCGAACGTACGGCACCTCCGAGTTCAGCACACGTTCAGCTCGATGACGTCCCGCGAACTCCGATCCAGCAGAGCTTCACGGGAGAGTTCCGTCAGCACGACGGCGTGAGGACGGTGATGATGTTGCTAGCTACACAGGGCTTTTCTTAAGCACCGCTATGATATGACCGAGGTGGAATATGGTGGAGGGGGGCACTGCACACGGCTAAGAGATCAAGAGATCAATTGTTGTGTCTTTGGGGTGCCCCCTACCTCCGTATATAAAGGATGGAGGAGGGGAGGCCGGCCAGCCCCTAAGGCACGCCAGAAGTGTGGAGTGCTACTAGGACTCCCTAATCCTAGTAGGATTCCTCCTCCCACATGGAATAGGAAAAAGGGAAGGGAAAAGGAGAAGGAAGGAAGGGGGCGCCCCCCCTCCCTAGTCCAATTCGGACCAGACCATGGGGAGGGGTGCGTCCACCTTTTGAGGCCTTTCTCTCCTTTCCCGTATGGCCCATTAAGGCCCAATACGAATTCTCGTAACTCTCCGGTACTCCGGAAAATACCCAAATCACTCGGAACCTTTCCGATGTCCGAATATAGTCGTCCAATATATCGATCTTTACGTCTCGATCATTTCGAGACTCCTCGTCATGTCCCTGATTTCATCTGGGACTCCGAACTACCTTCGGTACATCAAATCACATAACTCATAATACAAATCATCACCGAACGTTAAGCGTGCAGACCCTACGGGTTCGAGAACTATGTAGACATGACCGAGACATATCTCCAGTCAAAAACCAATAGCAGAACCTGGATGCTCATATTGGCTCCAACATATTCTACGAAGATCTTTATCGGTCAAACCGCATAACAACATACGTTGTTCCCTTTGTCATCGGTATGTTATTTGTCCGAGATTCAATCGTCGGTATCTCAATACCTAGTTCAATCTCGTTACCGGCAAGTCTCTTTACTCATTATGTAATGTATCATCCCGCAACTAACTCATTAGTCACATTGCTTGCAAGGCTTATAGTGATGTGCATTACCGAGAGGGCCCAGAGATACCTCTCCGACAATCGGAGTGACAAATCCTAATCTCGAAATATGCCAACTCAACAAGTACCTTCGGAGACACCTGTAGAGCACCTTTATAATCACCCAGTTACGTTGTGACGTTTAGTAGCACACAAAGTGTTCCTCCTGTAAACGGGAGTTGCATAATCTCATAGTCATAGGAACATGTATAAGTCATGAAGAAAGCAATAGCAACATACTAAACGATCAAGTGCTAAGCTAATGGAATGGGTCAAGTCAATCACATCATTCTCCTAATGATGTGATCCCGTTAATCAAATGACAACTCATGTCTATGGTTAGGAAACTCAACCATCTTTGATCAACAAGCTAGTCAAGTAGAGGCATACTAGTGACACTATGTTTGTCTATGTATCCACACATGTATTATGTTTCCAGTTAATACAATTCTAACATGAATAATAAACATTTATCATGAAATAAGGAAATAAATAATAAATTTATTATTGCCTCTAGGGCATATTTCCTTCAGTCTCCCACTTGCACTAGAGTCAATAATCTAGTTCACATCGCCATGTGATTTAACGCCAATAGTTCACATCTCCATGTGATTAACACCCATAGTTCACATCGTCATGTGACCAATACCCAAAGGGTTTACTAGAGTCAATAATCTAGTTCACATCGCTATGTGATTGACACCCATAGAGTACTAAGGTGTGATCACGTTTTGCTTGTGAGAGAAGTTTAGTCAACGGGTCTGCCACATTCAGAGCCGTATGTATTTTGCAAATATTCTATGTCTACAATGCTCTGCATGGGGCTACTCTAGCTTTATGCTCCCACTTTCAATATGTATCCAGATTGAGACTCAGAGTCATCTAGATCGGTGTCAAAGTTTGCATCAACGTAACTTTTACAACGAACTCTTTATCACCTCCATAACCGAGAAATATTTCCTTAGTCCTCTAAGGATAATTTTGACCAATGTCCAGTGATCTACTCCTAGATCACTATTGTACTCCCTTGCCAAACTCAGGGCAGGGTATACAATAGATCTGGTACATAGCATAGCATACTTTATAGAACCTATGACTGAGGCATAGGGAATGACTTTTCATTCTCTTTATATTTTCTGCTGTGGTCGGGTTTTGAGTCTTACTCAACTTCACACCTAGCAACACAGGCAAGAACTCCTTCTTTGACTGTTCTATTTTGAACTATTTCAAAATATTGTCAAGGTATGTACTCATTGAAAAAACTTATCAAGCGTCTTGATCTATCTCTATAGATCTTGATGTTCAATATGTAAGCAGCTTCACCGAGGTCTTTCTTTGAAAAAATCCTTTCAAATACTCCTTTATGCTTTTCAGAAAATCCTACATTATTTCCGATCAACAATATGTCATTCACATATACTTATCAGAAAGGCTGTAGTGCTCCCACTCACTTTTGTAAATACAGGCTTCACCGTAAGTCTATATAAAACTATATGCTTTGATCAACTTATCAAAGCGTATATTCCAACTCCGAGATGCTTGCACCAGTCCATAGATGGATCGCTAGAGCTTTGCACACTTTGTTAGCATCTTTAGGATCGACAAATCCTTCTGGTTGCATCATATACAACTCTTCTTTTAAGAAATCCATTAAGGAATGCATGTTTGACATCCATTTTCCAAATTTCATAAAATGCGGCAATTGCTAACATGATTCGGACAGACTTTTAAGCATCGATACAATTGAGAAAATCTCATTGTATTCAACATCTTGAACTTGTCGAAAACATTTTTTTTTCGACAATTCGAGCTTGGTATATCGTAACACTACTATTAGCATATGTCTTCCTCTTGAAGATCCATTTATTCTCAATGGCTTGCCTATCATCGGGCAATTCCACCAAAGTCCATACTTTGTTTTCATACATGGATCTTATCTCAGATTTCATGGCCTCAAGCCATGTTGCAGAATCTGGTTTCATCATCGCTTCCTCATAGTTCGCAGGTTCGTCATGGTCTAGTAACATGACTTCCAGAATAGGATTACCACACCACTCTGGTGCGGATCTTACTCTGGTTGACCTATGAGGTTTGGTAGTAACTTGATCTGAACTTTCATGATCATCATCATTAACTTCCTCACTAATTCGTGTAGGCATCACTGGAACTGATTTCAGTGATGAGCTACTTTCCAATTCGAAAGAAGGTACAATTACCTCATCAAGTTCTACTTTCCTCCCACTCACTTCTTTTGAGAGAAACTCCTTCTCTAGAAAGGATCCATTCTCAACAACGAATATCTTGCCTTCGGATCTGTGATAGAAGGTGTACCCAATAGTTTCTTTTGGGTATCCTATGAAGTTTTACTTCTTCGATTTGGGTTCGAGCTTATCATGTTGAAACTTTTTCACATAAGCATCGCAGTCTCAAACTTTAAGAAACGACAGCTTAGGTTTCTCGCCAAACCACAGTTCATACGGTGTCATCTCAACAGATTTAGATGGTGCCCTATTTAACGTGAATGTAGCTGTCTCTAATGCATAACCCCAAAACGATAGTGGTAGATCGATAAGAGACATCATAGATTGCACCATATCTAATAAAGTACGGTTATGGCGTTCGAACACACCATTACACTGTGGTGTTCCAGGTGGCGTGAGTAGTGAAACTATTTCACATTGTTTTAACTGAAGGCCAAACTCGTTAACTCAAATATTTTACTTCTGCGATCATATCGTAGAAACTTCTATTTTCTTGTTACGATGATTCTTGACTTCACTCTGAAATTCTTTGAACTTTTCAAATGTTTCAGACTTGTGTTTCATCAAGTAGATATACCCATATCTGCTCAAATTATTTGTGAAGTTTAGAAAATAACGATACCCGCCGCGAGCCTCAACACTCATCGGACCGCATACATTAGTATGTATTATTTCCAATAAGTCAGTTGCTCGCTCCATTGTTCCGGAGAACAGAGATTTAGTCATCTTGCCCATAAGGCATGGTTCGCAAGCATCAAGTGATTCATAATCACGTGATTCCAAAAGCCCATCAGCATGTAGTTTCTTCATGCGCTTTACACCAATATGACCTAAACGGCAGTGCCACAAATAAGTTGCACTATCATTATTAACTTTGCATCTTTTGGCTTCAATATTATGAATATGTGTATCACTATGATCGAGATCCAACAAACCATTTTCATTGGGTGTATGACCATAGAAGGTTTTACTCATGTAAATAGAACAACAATTATTCTCTAATTTAAATGAATAACTGTATTGCAATAAACATGATCAATTCATATTTATGCTCAACACAAACACCAAATAACATTTATTTAGGTTCAACACCAAATAACATTTATTTAGGTTCAACACTAATCCCGAAAGTATAGGGAGTGTGCGATGATGATCGTATCAATCTTGAAACTACTTCCAACACACATCGTCACTTCACCCTTAACTAGTTTCTATTCATTCTGCAACTCCCGTTTCGAGTTACTACTCTTAGCAAATGAACCAGTATCAAATACCGAGGGGTTGCTATAAACACTAGTAAAGTACACATCAATAACATGTATATCAAATATACCTTTTTTCACTTTTCCATCCTTCTTATCCGCCAAATACTTGGGGTAGTTCCGCTTCCAGTGACCAGTCCCTTTGCAGTAGAAGCACTTAGTCTTAGGCTTAGGTCCAGACTTGGGCTTCTTCACTTGAGCAGCAACTTGCTTGCCGTTTTTCTCGAAGTTCCCCTTCTTCCCTTTGCCCTTTTTCTTGAAACTAGTGGTCTTGTCAACCATCAACACTTGATGCTTTTCTTGATTTCTACCTTCATCGATTTCAGCATCACGAAGAGCTCAGGAATTGTTTCCGTTATCCCTTGCATATTATAGTTCATCACGAAATTCTAGTAACTTGGTGATAGTGACTAGAGAACTTTGTCAATTACTATCTTATCTGGAAGATTAACTCCCACTTGATTCAAGCAATTGTAGTACTCAGACAATCCGAGCCCATGCTCACTGGTTGAGCTATTATCCTCCATCTTGTAGGCAAAGTACTGTCAGAGGTCTCATACCTCTCGACACGGGCATGAGTATGAAATACCAATTTCAATTCTTGGAACATCTTATATGCTTCGTGGCGTTCAAAACATTTTTGAAGTCCCGGTTCTAAACCATAAAGCATGGTGCACTAAACTATCAAGTAGTCATCATACCAAGCTTTTGTCAAAAACGTTCATAACGTCTGTATCTGCTCCTGCAATAGTTCTGTCACCAAGTGGTGCATCAAGGACATAATACTTCTATGCAGCAGTGAGGATAATCCTCAAATCACGGAGCTAGTCCGCATCTTTGCTACTAACATCTTTCAACTTACTTTTCTCTAGGAACATATCAAAAATAAACGGGGAACTACATCGCGAGCTATTGATCTACAACATAGTTATGCAAATACTATCAGGACTATGTTCATGATAAATTTAAGTTCAATTAATCATATTACTTAAGAACTCCCACTTAGATAGACATCCATCTAATCATCTAAGTGATCACGTGATCCAAATCAACTAAACCATGTTCGATCATCACGTGAGATGGAGTAGTTTTCAATGGTGAACACCACTATGTTGATCATATCTACTATATGATTCACGCTCGACCTTTCGGTCTCAGTGTTCTGAGGCCATATCTGCATATGCTAGGCTCGTCAAGTTTAACCTGAGTATTCCGTGTGTGCAAAACTGTCTTGCACCGATTGTATTTGAACGTGGAGCTTATCACACCCGATCATCACGTGGTGTCTCAGCACGAAGAACTTTCGCAACGGTGCATACTCAGGGAGAACACTTATACCTTGAAATTTAGTGAGAGATCATCTTATAGTGCTACCGTCGATCTAAGCAAAATAAGATGCGTAAAAGATAAACATCACATGCAATCAATATAAGTGATATGATATGGCCATCATCATCTTGTGCTTGTGATCTCCATCTTCGAAGCACCATCATGATCACCATCGTCACCGGCGCGACACCTTGATCTCCATCGTAGCATCGTTGTCGTCTCGCCAACTATTGCTTCTACGACTATCGCTACCGCTTAGTGATAAAGTAAAGCAATTACAGGGTGATTGCATTGCATACAATAAAGCAACAACCATATGGCTCCTGCCAGTTGCCGATAACTCGGTTACAAAACATGATCATCTCATAGAATAAAATATAGCATCATGCCTTGACCATATCACATCACAACATGCCCTGCAAAAACAAGTTAGAGGTCCTCTACTTTGTTGTTGCAAGTTTTACGTGGCTGCTACGGGCTGAGCAAGAACCGTTACCTACGCATCAAAACCACAACGATAGTTTGTCAAGTTAGTGTTGTTTTAACATTCTCAAGGACCGGGTGTAGTCACATTCGGTTCAACTAAAGTTGGAGAAACTGACACCCTCCAGCCACCTATGTGCAAAGCACGTCGGTAGAACCAGTCTCGCGTAAGCGTACGCGTAATGTCGGTCCGGGCCGCTTCATCCAACAATATCGCCGAACCAAAGTATGACATGCTGGTAAGCAGTATGACTTGTATCGCCCACAACTCACTTGTGTTCTACTCGTGCATATAACATCTACGCATAAACAGGGCTCGGATGCCACTATTGGGGAACGTAGTAATTTCAAAAGTTTCCTACGCACACGCAAGATCATGGTGATGCATAGCAACGAGAGGGGAGAGTGTTGTCCACGTACCCTCGTAGACCGAAAGTGGAAGCGTTAGCACAACGCGGTTGATGTAGTCGTACGTCTTCACGATCTGACCGATCCAAGTACCGAACGTACGCACCTCCGAGTTCAGCACACGTTCAGCTCGATGACATCCCGCGAACTCCGATCCAGTAGAGCTTCACGAGAGAGTTCCGTCAGCACGACGGCGTGATGACGGTGATGATGTTGCTACCGACGTAGGGCTTCGCCTAAGCACCACTACGACATGACCGAGGTGGAATATGGTGGAGGGGGGCACCGCACACGGCTAAGAGATCAAGAGATCAATTGTTGTGTCTTTGGGGTGCCCCCTGCCTCCACTACGACATGACCTAGGGCGCGCCAGAAGTGTGGATTCCTACTAGGACTCCCTAGTCCTAGTAGGATTCCTCCTCCCACATGGACTCCCACATGGAATAGGAAAAAGGGAAGGGAAAAGGAGAAGGAAGGAAGGGGCGCCCACCTCCCTAGTCCAATTTGGACCAGAGACCATGGGGAGGGGTGCGGCCACCTTTTGAGGCCTTTCTCTCCTTTCCCATATGGCCCATTAAGGCCCAATATGAATTCCCGTAACTCTCCGGTACTCCGAAAAATACCCGAATCACTTGGAACCTTTTCGATGTACGAATATAGTCGTCCAATATATCGATCTTTACGTCTCGATCATTTCGAGACTCCTCGTCATGTCCCCGATCTCATCCGGGACTCCGAACTACCTTCGGTACATCAAATCACATAACTCATATTACAACTCATAACCGAACGTTAAGTGTGCGGACCCTACGGGTTCGAGAACTATGTAGACATGACCGAGACATATCTCCGGTCAATAACCAATAGAGGAACCTGGATGATCATATTGGCTCGTACATATTGTACGAAGATCTTTATCGGTCAAACCGCATAACAACATACGTTGTTCCCTTTGTCATCGGTATGTTACTTGCCCGAGATTCAATCGTCGGTATCTCAATACCTAGTTCAATCTCGTTACCGGCAAGTCTCTTTACTCGTTATGTAATGCATCATCCCGCGACTAACTCATTAGTCACATTGCTTGCAAGGCTTATAGTGATGTGCATTACCGAGAGGGCCCAGAGATACCTCTCCGACAATCGGAGTGACAAATCCTAATCTTGAAATACGCCAACTCAACAAGTACCTTCGGAGACACCTGTAGAGCACCTTTATAATCACCCATTTACGTTGTGACGTTTGGTAGCACACAAAGTGTTCCTCCGATAAACGGGAGTTGCATAATCTCATAGTCATAGGTACATGTATAAGTCATGAAGAAAGCAATAACAACATACTAAACGATCAAGTGCTAAGCTAACGGAATGGATCAAGTCAATCACATCATTCTCCTAATGATGTGATCCCGTTAATCAAACGACAACTCATGTCTATGGTTAGGAAACTCAATCATCTTTGATCAACGAGCTAGTCAAGTAGAGGCATACTAGTGACACTATGTTTGTCTATGTATCCACACATGTATTATGTTTCCGGTTAATACAATTCTAGCATGAATAGTAAACATTTATTATGAAATAAGGAAATAAATAATAACTTTATTATTGCCTCTAGGGCATATTTCCTTCACCTGGCCCCCCTAACATCACTGGTTTGTTACTAATCTGAAGATGAACAGGTCAGAATTTTTTAAAAAATACATGCATTAGTGTAGTTTGGCCCTTGTAATCAACAATTTGTGTCATTTGGCCCTCCTAATCTTTAATCCTGGCTCCGCCACTGTGGGACGGCAACGCTGCGGTCCGAAGGGACGACACAACTGTAACCATGTGCTCGATCGGTCGAGACGCACAAACCTTCGATGACGACCTTCATAGAATTCGACGCAATACGTCCAGTTAATCGGACCGAACGGGTGCGTCAGACGACGGGATGTTACAGCAGTAACTGGACATAGCAAGCCCTTGTCGTCAAGTACGTGAAGAATCAATCCGCTTGAGATGGAACGAGCAGCCAGCAAGCCATGAAACTTGCACGGCCGGCCAACATGAATGTGCATGGAACACGACAACCACGCGTCCTAGCTGCATTGGCAGGCGGCCAGCACGCTAATCACGCCTGCTTGGCACGCGGGAGTGGCCGCAGGCGAAGCGGCCAGCCCGACGCACTAGTAGAAAGGGGGCAACGGTCCAGGCCGGGTGAGCCCATTAGTCCCGGTTCAGTCCAGAACCGGGACCCATGGGGGCATTGGACCTGGTTCGTGAGCCCCGGGGGCCGGCCGTGCCACGTGGGCCATTGGTCCCGGTTCGTCTGGACCTTTTGGTCCCAGTTGGTGGGACGAACCGGGACCAATGGGCCTCGCTCCTGGCCCACCACCATTGGTCCCGGTTGGTGGCTTGAACCGGGACCAAAGGTTACCCTTTAGTCCCGGTTCATGCCACCAACCAGGACCAATGAGGTGTCTATATATACCCCCTCGCGTAAGAGCAGAGCACACTGCTTTGTTTTTTTTGGCCGCCGAGGGGAGAGGGCTTGGTGGTGCTCTAGCTCACCTCCTATGCACACAAGGTGTTCGATGGAATGCCCGAGCCACACTACTTAAGCTTTCTCCTCTCCAAGCTTGACCTCCAAGCTTCATTTTCCTCAATATTTGTCTAGGTTTAGCGGTCCGTCACGCCCCGTCCCCATCTTCAACGCCGTCGATCACCCGCGCCAATTTCATCGCCGGCACCACCGTGGTGAGCCTCTTGTTCTTATCTTCTTTCTGAAACGAAAAATATTCTTACTTGTATGTTTAGATAGATACTTGTATTATTGTCTTACTTTTATTATTGCATTTTATATAGTGTGATGGTTTTGGTATCCGCCCCCGTCGGCCCTCGTCCTGTCTATGATTCGGATGTGGTATATATTATCTTTTCATAACTATTGGTTCATTTATTGTTTATGAAAATTATGCCGACCAACGTGACATAGATTTTATTTATCTAGGAGGTTGTTGAACCGGAAATTCCAACCGACCCTATTGTCGAGAGGTTAAATTTAGTTGAAGAAGAAAACAATTTCTTGAAGGAAAAAATAAAAAAAAAATGAGAGGAGAAGATGATATTGGAGTTGCATGTTGCGGATGTCGTCGATGATCACAAGATCAAGATGGATGCAATGTGCTTGAAGATTAGAAAGATTAGAAAATATGCCATTCATACCGAGGCTTGGTATCATTATGCAGTTGGATCAGTTGTTACCTTGATTGCGATTATGATCGCATTTGTTTTCGCATTGAAATGTTTTACATAGTTTCAATGTATGGTTTAATTAATTAGATGCTCTGGAGAGCTATATGTTGTTAGATGAGAACTATGTATGTGCTTTGGTTTTAATGTGATGATGAAATTCTATTAATTTGGTTACTTATTTATCTATTCATGATGTTCTGTAATGGTTTTTGACACACTTAATTATATATATAATGCACGCAGATGAACCGGCAATGGATGTACGGTGACAGACACACCTCCGAGTACATTAAGGGCGTGCATGAGTTTCTCGAAGCGGCTGAGGCAAACAAGCAGAATGGTTTTATGTGTTGTCCATGCATTAAATGTGGGAATACGATGTCTTACTCTGACCGGAAAAATCCTTCACACCCACCTGCTTTACAAGGGTTTCATGCCACACTATAATGTTTGGACGAGGCATGAAGAAATAGGGGTTATGATGGAAGACGGCGAAGAAGAAGAGTACGATGACAACTATGTGCCCCCTGAATACGGTGATGCTACTGAACATCAAGAGGAACTAGACAATGTGCACGATGATGCTGCAACGGGTGAAGCTGTTGAAGATCAAGAGGAACCAGACGATGTGCCCGATGATGATGATCTCCGCCGGGTCATTGTCGATGCAAGGACGCAATGCGAAAGTCAAAAGGAGAAGCTAAAGTTCGATCGCATGTTAGAGGATCACAAAAAAAGGGTTGTACCCCAATTGCGAAGATGGCAACACAAAGCTCGATACCGTACTGGAGTTGTTGCAGTGGAAGGCAGAGAATGTTGTGCCTGACAAAGGATTTGAGAAGCTACTAAAAATATTGAAGAAGAAGCTTCCAAAGGATAACGAATTGCCCGACAGTACATAGGCAGCAAAGAAGGTCGTATGCCCTCTAGGATTGGAGGTGCAGAAGATACATGCATGCCCTAATGACTGCATCCTCTACCGTGGTGCGTACAAGGATCTGAACGCATGCCCGGTATGCGGTGCATTACGGTATAAGATTAGACGAGATGACCCTGGTGATGTTGACGGCGAGCCCCCCAGGAAGAGGGTTCCTGCGAAGGTGATGTGGTATGCTCCTATAATACCATGGTTGAAACGTCTATTCAGAAACGGAGAGCATGCCAAGTTCATGCGATGGCACAGTGAGGACCGTAAGAAAGACGAAAAGTTGAGAGCACCCGCTGACGGGTCGCAGTGGAGAAAAATCGAGAGAAAGTACTGGGATGAGTTTGCAAGTGACCCAAGGAATGTATGGTTTGCTTTAAGCGCGGATGGCATTAACCTTTCGGGGAGCAGAGCAGCAATCACAGCACCTGGCCCGTGACTCTATGTATGTATAACCTTCCTCCTTGGATGTGCATGAAGCGGAAGTTCATTATGATGCCAGTTCTCATCCAAGGCCCTAAGCAACCCGGCAACGACATTGATGTGTACCTAAGGCCAGTAGTTGAAGAACTTTTACAGTTGTGGAATGGAAATGGTGTACGTACGTGGGATGAGCACAAACATGAGGAATTTGACCAAAAGGCGTTGCTGTTCGTGACCATCAACGATTGGCCCGCTCTCAGTAACCTTTCAGGACAGACAAACAAGGGATACCACGCATGCACGCACTGTTTACTTGACACCGATAGTATATACCTGGGAAGCTGCAGGAAGAATGTGTACCTGGGCCATCATCGATTTCTTCCGACCAACCATCAATGTAGAAAGAAAGGCAAGCATTTCAAAGGCGAGGCAGATCATCGGAAGAAGCCCGCCATGCGTACTGGTGATCACGTACTTGCTATGGTCAATGATTTACACGTAATCTTTGGAAAGGGTCCCGGCGGACTAGCTGTTCCGAATGACGCTGAGAAACACGCACCCATGTGGAAGAAGAAATCTATATTTTGGGACCTACCCTACTGGAAAGACCTAGAGGTCCGCTCTTCGATCGACGTGATGCACATGACAAAGAACCTTTGCGTGAACCTGCTAGGCTTCTTGGGCGTGTATGGGAAGACAAAATATACACCTGAGGCACGGGAGGACCTGCAACGCTTGCACGAAAAAGAAGGCATGCCTCGAAGCAGTATGAAGGTCCTGCCAGCTACGCTCTTACGAAAGAAGAGAAATAAATCTTCTTTGAATGCCTGCTCAGTATGAAAGTCCCGACTGGCTTCTCGTCGAATATAAAGGGAATAATAAATATGCCAGAGAAAAAGTTCCAAAACCTGAAGTCTCATGACTGCCACGTGATTATGACGCAACTGCTTCCGGTTGCATTGAGGGGGCTTCTACCGGAAAACGTCTGATTAGCCATTGTGAAGCTATGTGCATTCCTCAATGCAATATCTTAGAAGGTGATTGATCCAGAAATCATACCAACGCTAAGGAGTGATGTGGCGCAATGTCTTGTCAGTTTCGAGCTGGTGTTCCCACCATCCTTCTTCAATATCATGACGCACGTCCTAGTTCATCTAGTCGATGAGATTGTCATTCTGGGGCCCGTATTTCTACACAATATGTTCCCCTTTGAGAGGTTCATGGGAGTCCTAAAGAAATATGTCCGTAACCGCGCTAGGCCAGAAGGAAGCATCTCCATGGGCCATCAAACAGAGGATGTCATCGGGTTTTGTGTTGACTTCATTCCTGGCCTTAAGAAGATAGGTCTCCCTAAGTTGCGGTATGAGGGGAGACTGACTGGAAAAGGCACGCTTGGAAGGGACTCAATAATATGCAGGGACGAATATTCTTGGTCTCAAGCACACTACACAGTTCTAGAGAACTCTACCTTGGTGACCCCGTATGTCGATGAACACAAGGACAGTCTGCGCTCCAAACACCCGGAGCAGTGCGACGACTGGATTACATGTGAACACATCAGGACTTTCAGCAGTTGGTTGGAAACACGTCTCAGAGGTGACAACACTGTTTGTGATGAGTTGTACTTGTTGTCCAGGGGACCATCTTCGACTGTAATGATTTGGAAAGGATACGAGATAAATGGGAATACATTTTACACGATCGCCCAAGATCAAAAGAGCACCAACCAAAACAGCGGTGCCCGCTTTGATGCAGCCACCGAGAGGGGAAAGGACACATATTATGGTTACATAGTGGACATATGGGAACTTGACTACGGAGTAGATTTTAAGGTCCCTTTGTTTAAATGCAACTGGGTCAATCTGTCAGGAGGCAGGGTACAGGTAGAGCCACAGTACGAAATGACAACAGTGAATCTGAAAAATCTTGGGTACACTGACGAACCGTTCGTCCTAGCCAATGATGTGGCACAGGTTATCTATGTGAAGGACATGTCTACCAGACCGAGAAAAAGAAAATATAAGGAAGCGAATACATCATACGATGAGCCAAAGCGCCACATAGTTCTTTCAGGAAATAGGGACATCGTGGGAGTGGAGGGCAAGACAAACATGTCTGAAGATTATGAAAAGTTTCATGAAATTCCTACCTTCAAAGTCAAGGCTGACCCAAGCATCCTGATAAACGATGAAGATTATCCATGGTTACGACGCAATAAGCAAATGACACAAGCGAAGAAAAAGTGAAGACTTTCTCCCGCAACTATTATGATGATACCATGCCAACTTTGTAACAGACGAGTATGATACCATTGTCCATTTTGTACATGCACATGCTATGTGGGTGAAATTATGATACCATGCCAACTTTCAACTTTTTCAGAGTTCATTTGAAATGCTTTAATGTCTTATGGTTCGGCCCTCGTAATACCATTAATCCCGGTTCGCTCCTTGTCAACTATGTTCTCACCAAGAACACTCTCAAGAGGGCAGCCACGTGGGCCATTGGTCCCGGTTCGTCTGGACCATTTGGTCCCAGTTCCACGCACGAACCGGGACCAATGCGCCTCGCCCCTGGCCCATGACCATTAGTCCCGGTTTGTGCCACAAACCGGGACTAAAGGGTTGGTCCTCGTTGCACTCAGAGTTTAGTCCCACCTCGCCAACCGAAGGGCGCTCACACCGGTTTATAAGCCCGTCCCTCTCTGCCTTGTTGAGCTCCTCTCAAAGTGAAAATAGATGCCCCTATACAGGGAATTTGACCTAAATTCATAGTGTATTTCTTTGAAATTCATAGAAATTTTATTATGAATTTAGGTTGAATTTTCTCTATAGGCGCATCTATGTTCATTTTTTTAGTAAAGTTAATCACAAACTTGTGATTCACACAAATTTCAAAGAATTCAAATTTTAACTATTCAAATTTGAAAACTAATGGCACTAACAAAAAGTTTATAATTTTTCTAAAACTAATGGCACTAACAGAAAGTTTATAATTTTGCTGACCTAAAAGCAAAAAGAATTAAAAAATAAAGCAAAAAACAAAAGAAAATAA
>NC_041385.1:77519838-77538168 GCF_002162155.2 Triticum dicoccoides
AAACAAAAAAACTGGAAACAAAATAAAAATAGCAATAATAAGTATTTTGTTGTAAGTAGAAACAAAATAAAATAAATAAAGCAACAAAGAAAACAAAAAAAAACAAAAAATGTGTTTTCAAATTTGAAAACTAATGGCACTAACAGAAAGTTTATAATTTTTCTAAAACTAAAAGCAAAAAGAATTAAAAAATAAAGCAAAAAACAAAACAAAAAAACTGGAAAAAAATAAAAATAGCAACAATAAGTAAAGAAAACAAAAAAAACAAAAAAAAGTGCCTCCTACTGGGCCCCCATGGCCTGAATACGACTAGAAACCCTACCATGGGCCAGGATTCAGGCCCGCAGAAGGCCGAGCAGGCCCACAGGCAAAGCAGTGTCAGATTAGGCCCATACGCTAGCAGTTCAAAGGAGTCCGAGAGAGAGGAGGCAGCAGAGCTTATAAACAGGTCATCGGCGCTCCCAACTAGCGAGGTGGGACTAAACTCCCACCACCACGCCGCTGTGCAAGGCCATTGGTCCCGGTTGGTGGCACGAACCAGGACCAATGTCGCCCTTTGGTCCCGGTTCGTGGCACCAACCGGGACCAATGCCCCCCTTTAGTCCCGCTTCGTGCCACCAACCGGGACCAAAGGGCGCCGCTTCCCGCCCTTTGGGCTGCTGAAAAGAGGCCTTTGGTCCCGGTTGGTGGCACCAACCGGGACTAAAGGGTGCATTAGTCCCGGTTGGTTTCACGAACCGGGACCAATGCTCTTGCTATATATACAGCACTTGTCAAAAATTTCATTCAGTTCCTTCTCCCCGCCGCCGACGCTGCCCTCTGCCCCGACGCCCTGCTTCTCGTCGTCGTCGCCCGCGCCCATCGTCACCGCCCCCGTCGTCGCCCACGCCCCGCGCCACCCCGACGTCGCGCACACCCCGCACCGCCCCGACGCCGTCGCCGCGCCCCGCGCCACCCCGACGTCATAGCCGTCCCCGTCGTCGCCCGCGCCCCGCGCCGCCCCGAGCCCGCCGTCCTCGTCACCGGACTCCAGCCATTGCTGTCACCCTCGAAGTGAGCGCCCCCGCCCCCCCTTTCCCATGGTCCCGAGCGCCCCTGCTTGCTCTGCCCCTGCTCCATGGTCGCCGCCGGCCCCGACGCATTGAAGAGCAGAAGGAGAGAAGGAGAGGAGAGGAGAAGCAGAGAAGAGCAGAAGGAGAGGATGAGAGGCAAAATTTCAGAATTTTTGGAGTGGTTTAGAATATGTTTTCAGAAAGTAATTTGAATCTGATTCAAATTTCATTTGAATGAAATTTGAAAAAATTGAACTATGGATCAGAAGGTTTTTGGTGAAATGGAGTGTGGGTACTGTCATGAGGTTAGAGTAATTTTTCTGGTTGTAAAAGAGTTAGGAAAATTTAGAATATGCTAAATATGTCAAAAAAAATTCGTAGAAAGTTTCTTGTTCATATATAGAAAGTTTTTATATATGACTATGGATATATGAGCAATGATGATCCATGGATGTATGCATTGATATATATGAGAAATGATGTTCATAGAATATTTACCAAGTATATATGTATTTTTTCATATATGTATTTTTTTCATAGCATTTTTTTCCATTTATATATGTATGTGGCTATAGATGGATATATATGAGAAATGATGACCCATGGATGATGCATTTTTTTCCGATGATGATCCATAGATGGATGTATGTATGTATAGATGTATGTATGTGGATACATGAGGGGGGTCGATATACCCCCTCTCCGATAGCATTTCCTTCTTCATATGTTGAGTTCGTTGATTTAGGTTAGTGCATTTTAGGTTAGTTGATTTATAGTGCATTTTAGGTTAGTTGTTGTCACTGTATTTTAGGTTAGTAAATTTTAGGTTAGTCTATTTCTTCTTCTTCGAGCATTTTTGTGCCTTTTAGGTTAGTAAATTTTTCTGTTGTAATTTAGTTCGATGAATGTTTTCTGTTAAACTCATATTAAGTTTGTTCGATGTATGTTTCATGGGAGGAGGGAGTAAAAACTCATCAGACATGAGGGGGAGGAGTCCCCCTCCGGTTCCTAACTCTCTCGGGAATTCAACATGAGGGGGGGGGGTCGATACCCCCTCCCTGATAGCTTCGACATGAGGGGGCGTCGATATACCCCCTCCCCGATAACATTTTTTCCATGTATAAGCAACACTTGGGAAATATGTCAAAAATGTTTTTTTGTTCATAGAAAGTTTTTTGTTCATATATAGAAAGTTTTTATATATGACAATGGATATATGTACGTATGTCGTGTCGATATAAACTCCCGATAACTTCAACACGTGGGGGAGGGTCGATATACCCCCTCCCGATAACTTCAACACGAGGGGGGGTCAATATACCCCCTCCCGATAACTTCAACACGTGGGGGGGTCGATATACCCCCACCCCGATAATATTATTTTCCCCTGTATGTATCTCGTCGTTGTCGATATTACCCCCTTGAAGCGTTGTCGAGGCCACCCCAAACCCTAGAGAAGCAGCATCGAGGCCACTAATTAATATGATTCCTTACTGTGATTAGCTAGCTAGCTCTACGTTTGCCACTAGCTAATATATCCATCTGTCATGTTTGAATAATAATTGCCATGTTGTAAATATTTGTAGAAACTATGGACACCCCCCGAGACGAAGCACAAGAAGCGTTGTTGGGGGACATAATCGCACAAGGAAGTGATGCCGTCTGCTCGTTGTTTCTCAACGACACCGATGGTCTGGAAGGAGAGGGTGAAGAAGCAGCTGGCTATGATTATGATGGCTCCGGTGACCCAATGACGGTGCAAGAAGGAGACCGTGATGACGGCTCCGGTGACCAAACCGAGTCCGGCCAGGTATATATATTAGTTAGCCTGTGCTGACTAGCTAATTGATGCATTCATTGTTTTGGTATGTACACATATTAATTAACTCTCGTCTTTGTTCTTTTTTCTAGCCCTCCAGATCGAGCACAACTTTGGTAAAGAGACGAGGCCCGAAGAAAAAGTTGAGCTCGGATGAAAGGTTTGAGATCATAGCAATCGCGCGCGACGGCCAACCGATTGAACCCATTCGGACAAAGAACGCATTGAAGGAAATATGCCCTAGAGGCAATAATAAAGTTGTTATTTATTTCCTCATATCATGATAAATGTTTATTATTCATGCTAGAATTGTATTAACCGGAAACATGATACATGTGTGAATACATAGACAAAACTATAGTCACTAGTATGCCTCTACTTGACTAGCTCATTAATCAAAGATGGTTATGTTTCCTAACCATAGACATGTGTTGTCATTTGATTAGTGGGATCACATCACTAGAAGAATGATGTGATTGACATGACCCATCCCGTTAGCCTAGCACTTGATCGTTTAGTATACTGCTATTGCTTTCTTCATGACTTATACATGTTCCTGTAACTATGAGAATTATGCAACTCCCGTTTACCAGAGGAACACTTTGGGTGCAACCAAACGTCACAACGTAACTGGGTGATTATAAAGGAGTACAACAGGTGTCTCCAAAGGTACATGTTGGGTTGGCGTATTTCGAGATTAGGTTTTGTCACTCCGATTGTCGGAGAGGTATCTCTGGGCCCTCTCGGTAATGCACATCACTATAAGCCTTGCAAGCAATGTAGCTAATGAGTTAGTTACGGAATGATGTATTACGTAACGAGTAAAGAGACTTGCCGGTAACGAGATTGAGCTAGGTATTGGATACCGACGATCGAATCTCGGGCAAGTAACATACCGATGACAAAGGGAACAACGTATGTTGTTATGCGGTTTGACCGATAAAGATCTTCGTAGAATATGTAGGAACCAATATGGGCATCCAGGTCCCGCTATTGGTTATTGACCGAGAATGGTTCTAGGTCATGTCTACATAGTTCTCGAACCCGTAGGGTCCGCACGCTTAACGTTTCGATGACAGTTTTATTATGAGTTTATAGGTTTTGATGTACCGAAGTTTTTTCGGAGTCCCAGATGTGATCACGGACATGACGAGGAGTCTCGAAATGGTCGAGACATAAAGATTGATATATTGGACGACTATATTCGGACACCGGAAGTGTTCCGGGAGTTTTCGGAGAAAACCGGAGTACCGGAGGGTTACCGGAACCCCCCCGGGAAGTAATGGGCCTTGATGGGCCCTATTGGAGAAAGAGAGGGGCCGGCCAGGGCAAGTGGCGCGCCCCCTCCCCTTGAGTCCGAATAGGACAAGGAAGGGGGGGCGGCGCCCCCCTTGCCTTCCCCCTCTCCCACTCCTTCCTTCCCCCTCCTTCTTGGATTAGGAAAGGGAGGGGGAAACCTACTTGGAGTAGGTTTCCCCCTCCTAGGGCGCGCCTCCTCTTAGGCCGGCCCCTCCTCCTCTCCCCCTTTATATACGGGGGCGGGGGGCACCCCATAGACACAAGTTGATCTATGGATCGTTCCTTAGCCGTGTGCGGTGCCCCCCTCCACCATATTCCATCTCGGTCATATTGTCGCGGAGTTTAGGCGAAGCCCTGCGCCGGTAGAACATCATCATCGTCACCACGCCGTCGTGCTGACGGAACTCATCTCCGGAGCTCGGCTGGATCGGAGGCCGGAGATCGTCATCGAGCTGAACGTGTGCTGAACTCGGAGGCCCCGTACGTTCAGTGCTTGGATCGGTCGGATCGTGAAGACGTACGACTACATCAACCGCGTTGTGCTAACGCTTCCGCTTACGGTCTACGAGGGTACGTGGACGAACACTCTCCCCTCTCGTTTCTATATCATCACCATGATCTTGCGTGTGCGTAGGAAATTTTTTGAAATTACTACGTTCCCCAACACGCATTTGTTGCTTAGTGTGGGGTTCATGTTAGGGACAAGATCCCGATCAGCATCCACCAATGGTATAAGCCTAAGAACGAAGACCCTGAGGTGTCTTATGTCAATGATATGCAGAAAAATGATCTTTGGACTGAGCTGAAGTCAAATTTCACCCTACCGCCAGAGGATGATCCGGAGAAGTCAGTTAAAGAGCAATTAATCAAGTCTTTTGCTCTTAATAAGATGGTAGACCTATTCAGGAGGTGGAAGAAAGACCTGAATACGTTTGTCGACAAAAAAGAGACACCAGAATTCAAGGGCAAATATGAGAAGATCAGATATCACTGGTCCGCATTTGTGGCCCACAAGAAATCGGAAAAGAGTAAGAAGATGTCGGCGACAAACAAGCAAAATGCTGCGAAGAAGAAGCTTCACCATCGCACGGGGTCAGGTGGCTACCTCAAAGCCCGGCCTAAGTGGGTCAAGGCTGAGAATGATCTGGTTGATAAAGGGATCGAACCAGAGAAAATGAACTGGCCAGACCGTTGCCGGACTTGGTTCTTCGGGGCTGGCGGAACCTTGGACCCTGTATCAAGGAAGTGCATTTGGACGGACGAGCAATTGGAAATACCAATCAAGAGGCTTCGACACTATATCGATGCAGCGCAGCAAGGGACGTTCCTTCCAGACAGAGAGAACGACGAGCTCACAATGACCCTCGGGAATTCTAAGCACCCTGGACGGACACGAGGCACGCCAGGCTCCGTTCCGTGGAATGCTGGTTTTCCGGACGCAGGCAGTTACAAATGCCAGGAGAGGAGGAAAAAAGTGCAGCAGACCGAACTGCAGGCGCTGCACACAAGGGTACAAGCGATAGAGGAACGAGAAGCAAATCGCAGCAAACGAACTGCCGAAGCTTCCCCCGAAGCTACCCCGCCATCTCAGCGGAGAAGCAGCGTGGCTTCCACCGAGCTGCTTCAGCCAGAGCATGTCTTGACGGCTCCTACCAGCTATCCCGTGGATGCTATCACGGAGTCTCAAAATTGCCACATTATGACGCAATGGATGAATTGAAGGTCAAGGCAGCTGTTGGCTCTGTTTATCCTACTGAACCCGGCGCAACTTTTCACTGCCGGCCGATCAGGGTGTGCATTCGGTTTTTTCGGTTTCATTCGGTTCGGTTTATACGGTTTTTGGTTTATACGGTTATTATATTTCGGTTTATACGGTTTTATACATAGATACGGTTCGGTTTCGGTAATAACCATTTAGTTTCGGTTTGGTTTCGGTAATAACCAAAATAACCAAAGTTGACGCGAATTTTTGAACAACAAATAATTATTTGGTCACATGATTCGTCCGTGTATGTAGTTTAGATTTTTCGTGTGAGAACCACATACGTAATGGATGGTAGCAGATCATTAGACGACAAACATGATTTTGTTCTATGCTATTGGATGGTAGCAGATCGGATGGATAATGGATTAGGCAGGTTTCAAATTAGGGACGGTGTGTGATTACGTGGGGGAGCAAGTGGCCAGACAGAAAAAAAGGAAATATCTTTTTATCTTTTTTATTTATAGGGAAAAAGGGAAAGAGGCAATTCTGCATTGATGTTTGACGTAGGGATCAGGTATTCAGAATTTTTGGACAAGGGATCGAGCCACGAGCCAAGTCGTGGTGGGACGGGATGGGCCGACGGAGCACTCCACGCGTGGAGCAGTATGGGATGGTTGGCTAATTTGAGACCCAACAAGAACCGCGTGCGCCAAGTTGCTTTGAGCTGCAGCTGTTTAGTACCACATCGCCGAGCGAGTAGTAGTGCCGCTGGTGGAGATCTTTAAAAGGAGGGGTGGGGTGAAGGGATTCAACTCAAACCTTTGCTTTCGGTTATTTCGGTTTAACCGAACTGTTTTCGGTTTTTAACTGAAAAAAAAGTTCTTAATTGAAAAAACCAAAGACTAAATGGCTTCCTAATTTGGAAACTGAAACTGAAACCAAAACCTGAAAAAACCGAAACTTCGGTTTGGTTTCTTTTTTCGGTTTGGTTTTTGGTTTTTGGTTTGGTTTTGCACACCCTGGCCGGCTGATTCCAGAAGGATATGCTAGGGTGATGGTGGATAAAATAACGGAGGGATTTGAGGACCTCCAGCTTGACCACCCTACCGGTGAAGGGGAGACTAGGCTGGGTTCTGCTCTGAAGACTCCATGCCTAGCGGAAGGAGCTCATCAACCTTCCGATCTGGACGCCTCCTTCACCGCCTCCTCCTTCGGCGAGTGACGATCAGGGCATTCGACCTCCTTCTCCGGCGTGTGGCGGCATTCCGCCTCCTTCTCCGCCTACGCCGGCGCGCCCGAGCAGCCAGCAGCCTCCTCCTTCTCCGCCTCGCCAGCAAGGGCGGAAGAGACCCGTCGCCGCCCCGGCTTCTCCGGCGCGTCGTAGTCCTTCTCCTCCGCCTCGTAAGCAAGCACGAAAGAAGACAGCCGCAGCCTCTCCGTCTGCTCCGGCGTCTAGCAGTACAGGCAGAGGCGGGAGGCAATACAGATACGGTCCACCTCTCAAGCCTCTAGAGAAGTTACCGTATGAGATGACCGTGGAGGAAAACAAGAAGATCGTGCGGACCGAAGTGAAGGACTTCTTTGAAGGATTGAAAGCGCAGAGACATCCACCTCCGAAGGAGAAGGTAGATCCGGTGAAAGCAAAGCGCACTATCGATGCCCTGAGGAAACCACCAAAGTCTCCGCCGAAAACCAACTATGAGCGCATTACTCAAAAGGCATATTAAGAAGCGCCGCGGTCGGGAACTACTGTCAATGATCAAAGGTTAAAAGAACGACGAGCAGCTGGGAAAAAAATTGCCCAGCTCGGCGAACAAGCGAACCAATCGTGCCCCCCGCTCAATGTGTCTAGCGACATCGTCGCTAATGCTCCGGGGACGGTGCCCAATTATGGCAATCTTGCAGATTACCTGCCTGACGATGTACATTTTGATTTCATGGAGGTGGACGAACACAGATACGAGTACGGGAAGCCTCTCGTCAAACATGAAAAATCTCTAACAACGATGATGCGAATATTTCATAATTGGTACATGAAAACCTGTAGAGAGTCTGGAGGGACGAATACTTTGTGTATCTAAGAATTAAAGAGGAGCACGACCTCGTTGGAACTGATCTGTTGACTGTTCCATTTGAGGAGTTCTTCGAGTTCTTCAATCAAAAGGCCCTCAATAAATTAGCGATCTTTTGCTACTGTATGTAAGTACTATTTCTGTCATTAAGTCTCTATATATAGCCCAGCTCTTTCATTGCATGTATTTATAATTAATTATACTCATTATATTATGCAGATTAGATCGTCGAGTGCAGAAAACAAAAAATGTATGATATTGGATTCATTAACACAAATATCATAGATGAAATTCAGGTTAAAAAGCACGCCGAAGAGGCCGAGGCCAACTTGCTACAATTGTTGATCAAAAATCAAAACAAAGATACCATACTCTTTCCTTACAACTTCAAGTGAGTGTTACTGTCGTGTGCATATTCGGTTTCCCTTATTACTCGAGCGAGGTTATAGTAATGTAATTGATGAGTTATGCATGCGTGCGCAGCTTCCACTATGTTCTTCTGGAGATTAAGCTTGAGCGGGGACTAGTAACCGTCTTAGACTCGAGACGAAAAGATCCCCAAACCTATGCGGACATGACTAAATTCCTCAACAAGTAAGAACAATCGATCATTATCACACCATATCGGCAACTTTTTGTCCATTTCCTGATATCTCAAGTAATAATAATTATTTTCTTTGTCTTGCAGGGTTTGGAAACAGTTCACCGCAGAAGCTCCGGGACTGCCGAAGGAGTTGTGATATACATACCCGAAAGTAAGTACTACTAGCTAGCTAGTTGCGCGCATCTCCTGTTGATTCTATAGCTATACTTTCATCAATGCCATTTATAATGCTTCATTATCAGTTTGATTAACCTCTATTTCTCGTAAAGTGCTTGTGGCAGGAAGAAGGGAATAATTTATGTGGATACTATGTGTGCGAGTTCATCTACAACGCGACTTTGAAAAATAAGCGGGGCTACTTTAAAAGACAGTATGAAGTGCGTAAGCAATAATATTCACAATTTCATTTTATTATACCATCATTTCTGTTGAGTTTCATTCATATATATGTATTAACCCCCTTCTTCAAATTAGATGTGGCAGATGCAGAATGAACTCCTACCACAAGATCGCATGAAAGCAATTCAAGAGGAATTGGCGGGATTCTTTCTTGACCACGTCATCAATAAAGCTGGAGAATACCATGTGGAAGTTGATTTCAAATGCTAGGGGATTGTAAGAGATCTTACATATTGTATATGTATGTAGCCAGTAGCGTCGGATAGATAATACGAAAACTTGTTGTTCGACCAATCTCTCGGAGAAGGAGAGGTCGATCGATCACTTCTCTCGGTATGCATGACAAACTTCTGTACTTAATGGTTTCCTTCATTTTCTTACTAGCTAGCGTGTCGAGGGCCTCTCTATGTATATAGTACGTAGGGTCGACCAAGCACGGACATTAGAGAGGACACTTCTCTCTATTAATTAGCTAGCTAACACAATATAGTTGGTACCACCAACCGGGACCAAAGGCCCCCCTGCCTGGGCTGCCCGCAGTGGCCACGTGGAGGCCCATCTGTCCCGGTTCGTGGAAGAACCGGGACTAAAGGTCTAGGGCATTAGTAACGACCCTTTAGTCCCGATTCAGGAACCGGGACAAAAGGCCCTCACCAACCGGGACAGATGAGGGTTTTTCTACTAGTGACGAGCCAGCGCAAGACTGCGCGAGCCATCCCCGTACCAGCGCCTGCAATATACGTCCGAGGTAACATCTGACAGCCAATCCCGTCGGAGCTGATGAAGATGATGACGAAGTAGCGTGTGTCGTAGATGACAAACGGCGGCGGGCAGCGCAAGCCGATCTTAGATCGGAAACCAAAAAGAAAATGCCGATCAAAACGACCGGCGAGAGAGGAAAAAGCCGGGAGCAATGGCTCGGGAAAAAGACTCTCTAGGGCAGCCGGTCAACACGACCGGCGTACGAACCTTAAGTACGGGCGGCGCGGCCCCCGACGGCGGTCATGAAGGCCGACCTCCCCAGGGGCGGCATGCGGGTGCGGAAGCGGCGGCGGCTAGGGTTTAGGATCGTGGTAAGGCTGATACCATGTTAGAGGGAGAGAGAGGGATTGGTGGAATCGTTGATGGGTGGATTATTGAGCCTTGAGGGCGAGTATATATTGAGTACAAGATTTGGAGGGCAAGAAGTCTCTCCTAGAGATAAGGTAGGAGACGGATTACAAATTCTAAACTACCAAATACAGGTAACCCAAATATATCTCTAACGGATACAACTCCCCTTCCATCACAAGTAAACTGTACCGCGTGAAAGGCCTTCAATTATAAATTCATATGATACACACCATGTAACCCAATGGTCTTACTTGATATATACTATAACTCATCTCCAAACTATTGTTGCATGATTTTGTCAAACCACACAATTATTATTTTAAATAATAGTCAGTCACTTGAAGACTTAAGTAACCCTTGCAAGATGCGCAGGTGTAGACCAAAGGCATATCAAACCCTTGGGGACGCTCCAAGCGTGGCAAGGTCACCTCCGTAATTTTCAGACCGTGGCACGTTGCGGTCTAGCAATTCTATCAGAAGGGCAAACATGGTGATGAACTCACCGCCATTGCTCAGCCGTTTAACATGGAAATCAGCGCCGCAGTGGCTTGCTGCTTGTCGGAGCAGATCGACCCACACAGCGAGGAGCGGATCCGACCTGCTGCCATCATAATAACTGTTCTTGGTCTTGGCGATCAGGTCAACACTAACCCGAGCTCCATGTACAAGTATCTTTTGGGCAGGATTATCCACATATGAGTCTTGTTGGTCATATTCCTGAATTAGCCTAGTCAGATCCTTGGTCGATCTGTAGTCGAAATTGTTGATAACAAAGTTGTGCACTTGGACGTGGCTTGTGTGATCACCAGGCAGGAAGTCCGGATGTGCAGCAAGCAGGAAAAACATGTAATTGGAGAGCACCTTGATTACATTGCCTAATTCCGGTCGTATTGCCGCTAGGTTGCCCTTGGCTGTTTCATCCTCATGCCAACTAAGGTAGACATGAGTGGTGATGTGCCACACGAGGATCTCATCCCGCAACTGCTTAAATTCCGAATGTATACGCTCCAAGTGCGAAGCTGCATAGCCTGTAGCGAAACCTTCCCTACGAAGAATCAACCTAACAATGAAGAATTCCCACTGTGGCAGCTCAAAAATATCAGCCGAAAAAGGGATGGACCAGGAGTATGCCAGCGTGTTCCACTTCCACCACTCCTCCCATCCCATCCAAGCCACCACTTTGCTGCTTGGGCTACCCGTTGTGCGAGTGCACAAGCCAAGTAGGTTGAGTTGTTTCATGGAGCTTGACCAGTACATTGTACGTACCCCTGCTTTCGTCGTTAGCAAGTAAGCGAGTTTGAGAAGAAACTCAAGCGCAAGTCCAATCCATCTACTCCATCTCCATTTCACCAGGCGTGTGCTTGTCGAGGCAGAGAAGATGGCCCTCAACACTGAGCTGATCTCCAGGATGACAGCGCCAACTAACAGAATGTAAGTGGCAATGACATCTGCTCTCTGTGGTTGGCATTGTGGCTAACTCGATGGAACATCAGGAATGCGGCGACGGTGGCTACGGGTGAGATGACACGGATGCAAATACCGTACCAAGTGTACATCACCACATCCTTGCTGTAGAAGACCCCGTACGCCTGCGACATATGCACCTGCACCGCGTGGTAAGCAACCTCCCATGTTTCAGGGCGCGGACATATGATCTCCCGCTCCATGATCTGGCTAGTGGGCACACCATTAGCGCACTTGAGCGCCCATACCCTCTCCCCGTACTTGAGAACACCAACAACAAACATGAGGATGGTGGCGTCACCGAGAGAGCTCAGGTGGCGGAGGTTGGAGTACTCATAGAGGACATATGCAGTTGCTATGATCTGCACCACCAAAGACTGCAGGTGTCGCAGCCACAACCGGTTGTCCTCCAAAGCATACGCGGTGATGTTGCCTGGGCCGCCAAGGTGTACTAGGAGCAACGGCGCCCAAAGCGACATGATCTCGTGCTCAGGCGATGGGCTGCACACCACAAAATGGCCGAGTGCGTACACTGCCGTCGTGTCAGCCAGCATGTATGCTGACCAAAGGATGAAATTCAGCACGACGGAGTCTTTGCGCCGACGGATATCCGCCAGAACAAGGAGTGTCACCTGCACTGCGAAGCTCAGCAGCACCAGCGTCTGGATCCCCCATGCTCTCCAGAACGCCATTACTGGCTCTATTCCTCCAGCCATTGTTTCTCTGCCGAGGTATATTATATACCACAAAACAACCAACTTTAAGTATACACTTAAAGAAACTGCATGTGATCAACACATCACTACTTTAGAATCGGTTACCATGCATGGCTAGTATCAAAACTCAAACTATAATAAGCCTTTATTTTTGCTGGAAAACTATGATAAGCCTTAACTCAAGTTGTGAGAGAATTAATATGTGAATTGTCGGAGACAAAGTGCTTAGAGAGATGCTTATAAAAATAAACTAGTAGTTTTTTTTAGTAAGAACCTGTGGTTGCTTTCATAGAAAGATGCGTAATTATAATTGGTTAAAAAACTGTGATCAACACATCAGTACTATAGAATCGGTTACTATGGCTAGTTTCAAAACTCAAACTATAATAAGCCTTTATTTTTGCTGGAAAACTATGATAAGCCTTAACTCAAGTTGTGAGAGAATTAATATGTGAATTGTCGGAGACAAAGTGCTTAGAGAGGTGCTTATAAAAATAAACTAGTAGTTTTTTTTACCACTTGTGCTTGAACTTGCCACGAATGTGCACTTTAGTGCCTGAACTTGAAAAATACATTGAACTGGTTCCATAACTTGGCATGGACGTGCAAATACGGTTCACATCTTATATGTATACGTCCACGGCCCTGACGAGGCACCCCAAGTGTCCTGGTTTATGTGGAAAACCCCCTGGAATTGTTTTCTCCTTACATAAAAGACCTCGGTGAGAAACAACAAAACTAAAATTACTAATTGGGTGAGGGATCGAACCTGTTACCTGCCTCTCATGTGGGAGTGGCTAACCAGCAGACAAGGTGAAATTTGTTGTCATATATATATTCACACGCTTTTTATACAGCAGGTTGAACAACATAAACAAATTAATTTATTCGATCAAAAATAGTGCCGGGTCAATTATTTGAACCTGCACCCTAATACTATATAGCGGCCACAAATACCACTCCAACCAAGAACATGTAATTTTACAAAGGATAAATTTCTCTTTATATAACATAATGCGCTCGTGTGGGTAAAATGGACCATTTTCAACATTTCAGTTTTTTCCAGTTTTTGTAAAACTATGTAAATTATAATTGTGTGTTATAAATGATATATATAAACATATAATTAAATTAAAGTACATTAAAAATTCATATGATTTAATAAAATATCTCCACAAATAGTTTTAAAAATAAAAATATTAAATATTAAATGAAATTAATTTTACAATTTTTAAAAGTGCTCACATTTTTAATGAAATATTAAAGTAATTTAAGGAAGCTTTGTATATTTAAATAGATTCCCATATAATTCTAAACATTTCCATGTTATAAATAAAATATTTATGTAGTACATAAAAGTGTTCATACTTTAAGAAAAAAAGTGTTGTTTTAAAAAGTTTATATAATATATAAAAGTTTGTGTTTTCTTTTTAAAAAGCGAACCTAGTGCGCCACACCTCAGATTGAAGATCCTCACATGAATAATATTTGAATAAAATAGACATTTTTATAATTCGTAAATATTTAAATTGTATGTATATGTTTTAAAATAACACATGAATTATTTTTAAAATGACATGTAAAATTTAAATTCTTTTTGAAATCATGTTTGTTATATAGTCATAAATATTAATTATACTTTAGAAACATGAGACCTTTTTGGTAGAAGTGGTATCCAAGGCTGATATATAACATTTTGTCGGATGTTTGGATCACAGACCCGACACTATTTTTTGCTGGATTATTAAATTCCTTTAATTTATGTTGTTTTGCCTAGTGTACATAATGGTCATGAATCCAGTTTTGACTATACAACTGTGCTGCGGTCGACTGGCTAGCCGCGAGCTAACAGTAGTTCACTGGTCCGATTCCCTACCAGTTTAGCTTTCAGTTTTATTTCAGCCGTTTATCTGTGAGGTCCTATTTCTAAGAAAATAGTTTTAAGGGGTTTTCCAAAAAATAGGCCGCACGCCCTGCCATTCAGTAGCTGACAGCGGGCCCCATGCCACGCCGGAATGCCTTGTCAGCATCGTGTGCGTATGCAGAAGAGATTTGAACTGTATTTGCACGCTCATGCCAAGTTATGGAACTAGTTCAATGTATTTTTCAAGTTTAGACACTAAAGTGAACATCCGTGACAAGTTCAAGCACCAACGGTGTATTTACCTCTTTTTTTAGTAAGAACCCGTGGTTGTTTTCATAGAAAGATGCGTAATTATAATTGGTTAAAAAACTGTGATCAACACATCACTACTTTAGAATCGGTTACCATGCATGGCTAGTATCAAAACTCAAACTATAATAAGCCTTTATTTTTGCTGGAAAACTATGATAAGCCTTAACTCAAGTTGTGAGAGAATTAATATGTGAATTGTCTGAGACAAAGTGCTTAATTAGGGAGATGCTTATAAAAATAAACCAGTTTTTTTTAGTAAGAACTCATGGTTGTTTTCATAGAAACAAACCTAATTAAGTATTCACGCTCTAGAAATAAGCGATGCCTTTCAAGTAAAAAACAGTTATTTTTTCTAGATGAGACATCCCCGGTTGTTTCCAACCCGAACCACCCATGACGGATGCCTTCTTACATGCCGTTTTATCTTAGAATCAACTGCAATGTACACGTTCGCCTTATAAGCCACCGAAGAAACTCCTTTTCTTTTTGTTAGAATAGTGCTTGGAATTTTTTTTGTACATGGAAAGATATATATGCATATAGAAAGAGCCCATGGACTAATATTGGTAATTTCCATGAGGTCAACAAAGGTAGATGAACCTACTTTGCAAAAATGTGATCAAACAGGTATATATGTATGCGGAAAGTTGCAAATATTTCAATTGAGAAGGGGCAAGTAACTTTATGGATTTGTTAGATGGCTAAACTAATTCATTACTATCACCTAGATGCACAACAACAAGGACAACAATATTATCACGTTTGTGCTTCACATTAATTAATTATTATTTCACTCCATAGAACATTGTTTTGCAGAACGAGTTTGAGGGCAGGAGAAATGGTGCTACTGTTAGCAAATGCAACAAATTAAGTGCGTACCTTCGAGATAGCAGATAAGAGCAGCTCGAGCGAAACCCTGATAATCTGAAATTCCTCCCAAGTATTCTGTCACGCACGCTACTGCTAGAGTATTATACTGTCATATATATAGATAATAACCCGGAATTTAAAGCTAGCAGAATCGGCTTGCCTTGGGAATGTGGCAATCTGCTGCACTAGATGAAACACCCACGCCACGCATATTCATCGCTTCCTCGCCGCACCCTTTCACTTTGCCAAAGCATGGTGCCACCATGATGATGCTTTGGTGACTTTATTCCTCCCCCCTTCTTGACACAATATGTACCGTTCCTTCCCTATTAGGCCCTTAATGGCGTAATAACATCCTAATTGTACCTTTTCTTGTGATTTTTTTTTGCGGGAAAAACTTTCAATCTATTCATCTTCAATCATGGCAGTACAACGAGCACTAGAAATAATAAAAATTACATCTAGATCCGTAGACCACCTAGCGACGATTACAAGCATTGAAGTGAGCCGAAGGCGCGCCGCTGTCATCGCCCCTCCATCGCCGGAGCAGGGCAAACCTTGTTGTAGTAGACAGTCGGGAAGTCGTCGTGCTAAGGCCCCATAGAACCAACACCCCAGAACAGCAACCGCCTAGGATGAAGAGTCTAGATCAAAAGAATCCAACCTGAAAACACACGAACGAAGACGAACGACGAACAGATCCGAACAAATCCACCAAAGACAGATCCGCCGGAGACACAACTCCACACGCCCACCGATGATGCAAGATGCATCACCGGAACGGGGGCTAGGCGGGGAGACATTTATTCCATCTTCAGGGAGCCGCCACCGTCTCACCTTCCTGAGCAGAACAGAAACACTAGCAAAGCTCGAAAAAAGATCTAAAATCGAAGCCCTCCCACCGGCAAGGGCCGAGATCCACCCCGCCTCCATGGCCATAGGGCCAGCAGAGACGGGATGGACCGACGCCGGCGCCGGTGAGAGGCAGAAAGCTAGGGTTTTTACCTTTTCTTGTGATTTGACCATGTTCATTAGGATTTTTGTGTTTCTTCTATTTCTACGAATCAAACATCAAAACTTGCAAAAAATTATGTGCTTTTCAGTCATCTACCTTGCGGAAGCATCCTTATCCTATCATGTGTTTCTTTCATTGCTACCTATTTAGGATCCCGTAAACCAAAGAGGCACTTAAGGGTGTGTTTGGTTAGTACTCCCTCCGTCCGGAAATACATATCATCAAAATGGATAAAAAGAAATGTATTTAGAACTAAAATACATCTAGATACATCCCCTTTTATTCATTTTGATGACAAGTATTTCCGGACGGAGGGAGTAATTAATTAATTCGGCGAACGGGTGCTTGGTACAGTTTGCTTTCCCCTGGCACAAGCACATAGAGTTCCGCATGTCCTCCGACGGCACCTGCCACCAAGAGTGTTGATCTCGACACTCACCCCCAATCTCTTCCGCGGACTACGGATCAGCTCGCGTTGGTCCTCATTACGGCTTAAAGCATTTTGGTGGAAGGCAAAATACATTGACACGTGAGCTACACAAAAATGACAAATTTCATAATTTGAAAACATGAACAGTGTGTGTAACGTTCACTAAAGAAAACCAATTGTTCTCACTTTTTTTGTGTAGCTCATGTATCAGTGTATTTTCTCATAAAAAATTACACAAGTGTAGTACAAATCCATATGACAATGTGTAGAAAAGAGAGTAAAATACACCAAAAGTCCTACAATTATTCGAGTGGTGTTAAGCTAGTCCTAATACTATGAAAATGCACGTCTAAGTCCTAAAAGTTTGGTAAGTGTGCCACCCGTAATCCTATCTGTGTTGCATCAGCTTTGACTTGCACTGCTGGCAGGTTGACTACTGCCTGTGGCGACATTTTGCACAAAAACCTCAAAATGTCATCTCTTCTATTTTTGTGGCACTTCACTTTATACAAAATCTACGCAAATGTCGTGTGGCCATCAATCTGACCAAGCCATCCATATCATTCCCCTGATTCTCTCACACGATCAAGTCACCGTTATCCCACATCCGCGTCACCACCAGTCTCGCTCTCCCACGCGATGGCCCCGGACCCCCTCACACGCATCGGATCCTCCCTTCCCCGAAGGGCGTGACACCGGTAGTGCACACGAAAGGGCAGTGGTAGCAGCAAGTAGGCTCCGACTTCAGTCCTCTTCCTTCCACCCCGACGCAGAAGTCTCGATGGCTCCATCCCCACTTTCTCCCCAACACAGATGATCCTTCTTGGGCGGCGAAGGTAGACGTGTTAGAGCGGTTCCAGCGTGTGTCGCTGTTCACGATGTTCAGATGCCAAGGTGGACTGCGGCGTCGGAGGTGGCGAGGAATGCAAGGGAGAGGATGTGTGCAAGGAGGACCACAAAAATAGAAGAGTTGGCCTTGGGGCGGGTGTTGTGCAAAATGTTGCTATATGGCGGTAGTCAACCTGCCACCAGTGCAAGTCAAACCCAATTCAGCGTGAATAGGACTACGGGTGACACAGTTAACAATCTTTTAGGACCCGGATGTGCATTGTCATAACATTGGCGAAAGTTGGGGGGATTGTTGGTGGCCAGGATTTTCCCGAGATCAGGCGTAGATGATGTGGGTGGCTCTCGGCAAAAGCCTTGGATCGATGGGGGGTTGAAGCATACCAACGACGATGCTTCTTGAAGGCGTCTCGGAAGAGCTCGCCCGCTCATTTCCGGGTTGTGGGCATGCTAGTGGTGGAGTTTTAGTTGGCCGATATCGACAAGGTTTTGATTTTCTGCACGGTTGTCCCTTAATCAACCGTGTGTTGTCTGGTTTTTGGCCTAGTTTCTTGTATAAACTGACGACTCTATTTTTAAATTTTCTATCTTACAATGAAATGGACAGTGCACGCCACTCTGTTCTTAATTTTCCTATCTTATAATGAAATCGACGCCTTGTGTTGGGAGTAATTCTTTTCCGTGTGTCGAGGTTGATCAAGTTGTGATTGTAAATTTGATTTCGTAGTAGAAGTAGGGGTCTCAGGAAGG